>NW_009595829.1:27061-38628 GCF_000690535.1 Cariama cristata
GAGGTAGGCGGGGGGGGGGAAACAAGACAACGATATGAAAGAAAACAAAACCAGCAAATTCTGCTCCAAAAGGATTAAATGGAGGTTTTCCAAAAAAACACCCCGCCATTATATAATGAGGCTTAACTCGGAGTCACCGGGGTCACACGATGCAGCAGACTGGAAAAACCAAAGCGCAGTGTAGCCTTTTAATTGTTAAGCCAACCATAAAAAAAAATAAAATAGAAAAACGATATTGTGATTGCATGACAAGGTAGCCGCTCACACGCTAATGGTCAGGGTATTTTTTTACCCCCTTTGCTCTTTCCGGCTGAAATATCATTTTAGTGTGAGTTCGACTCCTCGTCTTTCTGCTTATCGGGGTGGTGACCTGCTTTGCTGGGACACTGTTGGCGTTGGATGGTGATGCCGTGGGGAGCACAGGGACCACACCAGCTCCCAAAGCCTTAAGATACACAGGGCTGCTTTGCATCGAAAGCAAAATAAAGCACAAGCAAAAACTTTACCCCAACAATCCAGGTATCAAAACCCATTACTGAGTTTCCAGATCAAAATTTGCATGCAAGGAGGTGATTTTTTTAGCATGCTGGTTGCATCTACAAGTCCAACCACGATTCACAGTCACCCACCTAGCCCCCAGGTTCTCCACAGTCTTTAGGTTGAGTTGGTTGTACAACCACAGGCAACCCTGAAGTTCTTCCATCCTGACATCTCCCAGCGCTGTCTACACCAGAGGTCCTAGCTGCAGGGCTGAACAAGCTCCACGGACACAGTGGCATGGACAGGAACAACCCAAACGAGAAGAAAGCTTTCAAAAAGCCCACTCTAGCTCTCTGCTTTTGGAAAACCAAGCTTTCATTGACCACAGACCCAACGGCTGGAGCAGACTGGCCACCGTCATCATCCCGCAGCATGCCCAGGAGGTCCAGCAGCAGCAGCAGTGGAATCTGCTGGTACCATCAGCTGGAAACCTGGAGATCAGCCTGGACTCATGTTTCCTTTTAAATGACAACAAATGCACATTTGTGCTTCACATTTGAATCTTAGAAACTGGCTTCGGTCCAGATTATCTTTGCAAAGCAACCATGAAACAACATGACGGTGTCTCCTCTCTCCTGTTGCTGCTTCAAACAACGTCCATGCAACCACTGACCCCAAGCCTTTTCACGCTTATCTAGTAAACATCCAGCAACCCAAACCTGAGGAACACTTAGTTTTATGTTGCATTTATTCAGAGCCCCAAGAGGAAGGCTAGCCAAACGAAGACATACGCAGCCCACCAGCTTTAAGGAATAATGTCGCTCGCAGGCATGTGATGGTTGGCAACTCCCTCCCCAGGACCAGCAAGCAGAAGCAATCCACATCTTAGGCGATACCTGTTTATTTTGCCCAGCCAAAGGGTCTTATTTTCCCCAGTCAAAGGGAAACAAGCGGCTCCTATAAGCATACATATTTTCTTTCCGTTCGGACAAGGCGCCTCGAAAGAATATACAATGAGAAACAAAATAATCAAGCGGGTCACAAAAGCAGGAAGAAATGAAGCTTTATCATTCTCCAGTGGTTTCTCTGTTCATACATTACAGGAATTAAAAAAAAAAAAAAAAAAAAAAAAAAAAAAAAAAACAAGCCAACAATGAGAAGTTTCTCCATAGTGGTACCAGCAGGTGAAGGGCAGAGCAGAATAACCTTGGGAGACACGGATACTGGGGTAGCATCGTGTGGCCGAAGGCATGGAGACCACGTTCCTCTCGCTATTTCTATTAGCCCTGACGAAATCCTTCAAGCCCACCATCCAGCAAAGGCATTTTGGGGATGGCACAGAATTTTCTTTCACTGACCATGCCAGTGCGCATACAGCCAAGCGCTTGTCATTTTGACCCAGCAGAGAAGTTCATGGAGTATCTTCAAAAAACCCAAACAAACCCCAAAGGTATTTTTAAAATCATAAAATGAGGGACAATATGAATGTGGGACTAGAAAGGACCTCTGGGTTACAGAGCTCGGTCTGCTACCGCAGGCGAGGACATCATTTAATTCACTTCATAAACAGTCTTTATTTTCCCCGCAGAAGAGACTTCCAGGCGTCATGCGCAGCAATAAATTTCCCACTTAAAGAACAATCTTTGACCAAACCACCCTGGATTGCAATAAACACTTATCCTGCCACTAAATACCTATATTTACACCCATAGCTATATATACATCTCCCCAAGCTGGACGGGATTCGCTTACCTGCTGCCTCCGGGCAGGAAATTCGCATTTTAAGAACTTCTGGTCTCATTTATTGTATTGGTTTCTATTTCCATAACATCAGAGGAAAGGCAGCAGAAAGGCCGGGGGGAGCATCTTCTGGTTCAGAAGAAATTTTTAAATGTGACAGGAAACATTAACCTCATATTTTGTCAGACGAGGGACGAGGACATCCCCCATTAGCAGGATTTTTAGAGACTGATGTATTTCGAGGCTCTGTAGGTCCTTTCGCCAACGGGGACGTATGCACGTCTCTCCCCTCTGGACCTGTGGTATGTCTACTCTTTTTTTAGAGAGAAAATTCCTTCCTTCCCTTTATTTTATTAAAAATTCAGGTTTTTCCCAGAGAGCAGGGAAGGGGATTAGGATGTGGAAATAGTCAAGCCAGCAGAAATAGCTGCTTGACCAAAGAGACGTTGAGTTTTTATTCGGGATCTTTAGAAATTTGGAATTTTTTTCTCTGCTACTTTTAATTACTTTTTAAAACTTAATCATTACTCCACAACCAGCTTCAGGAAAATATTTAGCAATTTTAAGGGAATGCAGCTAAAGCCCTCTCAAATTTCTAAGGAATCCTCTGGGAAAACAAGGGAGAAAAAGATGAAACACAATTCAGAAGTTAAAATTCAGGCAGGATTTGGGGTGGGTGTGTTACAGTCTATAGAAAGGACTGGGAAAAAAAAAAAACCAAAACCAAAACCAAAAGAAAACCTTTCAGGCTTGCTTTGGATATTATATAGCCGCACAAAAGCAAATCTTTTTGAAAGAGAAGTCAACTACAAGGCTGAGAAAAGCCTGTGTTGTTCTCCTGTGTGTTTAAGCCAGACCTTAATGCAGTGATATTTTTGAGCCTCAAACGCCTATCAAGTTGTTATTTATACCCCAGTCCAAGTACCCAAACCCAAATCCGTTAATTCCCCAGACAACTGCAGTTCTCAGGTCTAAAATTACTTGTGAACTCCTTAAAAGCAAAACAGAGGATCTTCATCATCCTCCCACAGACAGACTTACCCATCTGGCTCTCCCATCCTCTTCTCTCCTCTCCTTGTGGTCCCTGATCGTGAACCCAAAACCCACCACCTCCTATTGCTAAGCTCAGCCTAATCCTGCCACTCAGCCGCTTTGTGACTACCCTGCCATCAGCCTGGCCCAAGAAAAAGCTGCAAAGCAGCCAAAATCCCATTATTTGGCTTTTTTTGTAGCACAAACGAGTGCCTGGCAAACTGGGGTCTAAGGAACAGAGATGGTCCAGCAGCGGACACCACCATGGTCTTCATCTCCCTCCTGCTGAGGTTGGCATGTCCTTCAAAGTGGGGTAGGGACAACAGGGTAGGTGGGGGACAGGGACAGATAGACAAATGGAAACATGGGTGTTCAGAGGAACATCCTACGTTTGATGATGCAGTAGCATCTTCCAGAGAAAGGGAGGTCCCCTCAGCACATCTGGCACCACTCCATGGCATGAGGAGCATCGCTTCAGACTGAGCTCTGTCGGAGCGTGCCATAGGAAACACGCAGAGTTGAGGATTACATTTGCAGAAGTGGGATTTCCAAGAGAATTCGGGGAGGTGTCGCAATGCAAACGAGGGAGACCTGGGCTGCAGGACACATCTAACCCCTAGGCACCAGCACCCTCAGGGTTGTGGTGCTTGGAGAAGGCAACAATGGAGGGGGGGTTCACAGACATGTTCAGTTTTAATCCTGCTCTGCTCAAGACCTCTGTCTGCTTTGAGCTTCACGACGATGCACAATCCTAATGAAATTCAGTCCTGGGTGCAGCGAAACACCTTCCCCCTCTGCAAGCCTCAGGGTCTCCCATGCTGGACACGCATCCTAAGCCTGAGGTGGGCACATCGGGATGGAGAGCAGCCTGAGCTGGAGCAGGAGGGTGAGAGACGGAACCACTGGGGAGTGAGAATTCTGTTTGGAAAAAACCTTTGGAAAAAGCCTTTCGTTTCCTCTGCGCAGAGCCGTGTTTCGGGATGAGCAGCGTGGCCGCAGTGCCCTCTAGTGCTCCAGGGCTCCTCTCTGCCACCAGCCCTGTCCCCTCGGCCACCAAACACCAAGCCAACCTTCACAACTGCAACGTAAGCCACCCTTCCCCTTTCCACCGACCCTCCTTGCACACCCCAAACCCGCGTCTCTGAATCCAGCCAACCCAACTGGGGTGCAGGAGCATCCCAAAGCCTCTCATCTTGGCAGGAGCTTGTTACAGGTCCACTACTCTCCAAACAACAGGTCCTGGTCCCAACCTTGCCTAACTGAGAAGTAGCAGCTCCAGGAATCACAATATAAAAGGCATCTCTGTGCCTACCAAGTTGAGAAGGCACCCCCACGAATTACAAGACAACATCGCTGAGTCTGCTTGAAGTGGGTGACAGCCAGAAAAATAAAACTAGCCCTGAGAAGAGAGAGCCCATCTCATTTGCTACAATCAGAAATCAGCTCTGAACCCTAATAATAATCATTATCGTCATCATCATCATCGTCACCATAATGGAAACATCAAAGCTCTTGGCCATTTCCCCGGTGTTTCCTTTGTGCAGTGAGTAAGTCTATCATATGGTATCGAAGAGCATCATAATCTGAAAAACCCACTGGAAGATCTCGTGTTTTCTGCATGCCTGATAAAAACCATGGGGTTTATAACCTGGTTCAGGGCTCACAGCGACTGTGCTCTACGATCACAGTCCAGGCTTGGATCTTGCAAGAACCTGCATGAGAGATAAGCCAGCCTTGGTTCAGACCTCTCCTCTCCAGTGCTTTGGAGATGGCAATGGTCTCATTTGCCTGCCTTGGTCAACAGTGGCCTTAACTCTAACATAAAAAATCATAGAATCATAGAATCATTATGGTTGGAAGAGACCTCAAAGATCATCAAGTCCAACTGTATACCCGATGCCACCACACCCGCTAAACCCATTAAACCATGTCTCGAAGCGCCACATCTAAACATTTTTTGAACACCTCCAGGGACGATGACTCCACCACCTCCCTGGGGAGCCCGTTCCAATGCCTAACGAATCTAACAGTGAAGTTCTTCCTAATGTCCAACCTGAACCTCCCCTGGCGCAACTTGAGACCGTTTCCTCTTGTCCTGTCACTAGTTACCGGGGAGAAGAGACCAACCCCCACAATGATGATGCTGAAGAGGTTAAAGGTCACCATGGCAGTTTGTCCTCTCAGCCCAAAGAGATGGTCATTGTCAGTTGGGTTAAATGCAATAAAAACCAGGCTGCAGAAAGACCGTCTCTTACTGGAAGTCACGGCAAAACAAAAGCTTTTTACTCAGCAGTGGAGATCTGACTCCCAATACGTTGTGACCTATATTCAAGTAAACCTTGGCTCTTTGACAGGGACTTTCCACAGTGGTTTTAGCAGTTACAGTATTGGAAAGACCCTTGGGATATGGGAAGTTGGCTCATTAGACTAGAAACCTTCTCTGAAAGCAATGCCATGCCTACACGCTCTGGATGGAGTCCAGCAGAATCTGGGGGAGGGGAGAAGAAATCCTCCTAGTTTGGAGCTCCTAGGGAGCCACCCCAACTCGTTTGTAAGCGTTTCCAACTTGTTCATAAGCGTTTGGTGGACACGTAAAGGAAGGCAGGGTTAGACGTGGTGAGTGGCAGGAGGGATATACAACACATGGGGCACACCACATGGATCGGGTCACTCCCAGTGGGAGAGGATGCCAGACAGAGGGATGAGCCCACCCCAGTTCCACTGGTGCAGAACCCCTAAGAGAGGTCCATGCTGTCGTGGCCAAGGCTCTGAAAGAGGAGGGATCTGGGCTGGCTAACAAGCTGACTAAAATGAGAGCTGCCCAACCTTGTACTGCAGAAAAAGCAGGCAAGATAGGACATGGAGAGGATGAGGACTTGGTATAGTGACAGTAAATAACATTACCCCAACAAGCCATCCCTGAGCTCCAAAGAGACCTGTCCCCCTGCCACCACCATCCTGGAAGCATCAGCGATCTGTAGGGTCCAGGAGCAAACCCTCACACCACTGCTGGACATCGATCTCCTCCCCTTGCACAAAGAGTGACAGTAGAGGGGACGCTCACCCACGATCCACCCTTCTCCCCCTGGACATCTGGGTTGGCTTCATCTCTCTTAAGGAACCCACCATATCTGAACAAATCCACCAGGTCCCTCTGGGCTCCTTGCAGAGCTGACTTGGAAAGGACATGGGTATCCTCAGATGGGAATCATCCAACCTTCTCTAGACTTCTACATTCAGATGCAACAAACAACGCCTCAACATGTCCACGCCTCTCCTATGGCAGGAACCCCAAGTGTCCAGCCCACGCACAGGTCCCACCTCTACTCACACAATCTCAGCACTGAATTGTAAGGTCTGACTTGAAAATACTTATCAATGAGGAGGGGTCCCAAGGAGAGCGGGCAGAGATGCCCGTTAGGTGCCTAAATTCAAGTTGGATCCCAACATGGCCAGGAATCTTGGCTCTTCTAAGGCTGTCTGGATGAAGTCAGGAATACAGTGATGCTAAGAGGAACATGAACAACTTACAGAGGCTGCCTTTCTCCCAAGGAGATGCTCCCTTGTTTCTCATCCAGCAAGGAAGCTGGATGACAATCGTAGCCAGAAGAGAAACAAGGAGTTTATTGTAACTCCGAGCATATGACAGAAAGGGTCAAAAATCAGTAAGGAAATGGAAGGAGATGAGCCCTGAGGCAATTCAGACGCCAAATAAAACGATATCAATACTGTCTTCCAAGTTTATCCCATAGCACCAGTAAAGCCCAGTACACCTTCCAAAAGTGCCACATAATTTCCACCTCCTAAAACACAAGACAAGGAGCAGCTGGCTAGCGAAGGCACAGCCACACCGTTCGGAGGAGGGCAGGCCCATCCCGAAGGCATGAGTCCAACAAACTAAAAGCCAAAACCTGCAAGATGCCTGTCCAGAAACCACTTGGGATGTGTCCCAAAACTCTCTGCTTGTGTCCAACAGCATTCACAGCATGTCCCCGTGACATGCAGCCTTCTGTATTCTTTGTGAGCTACAAGCAGCTTCAGAGGGAGGATGAGGATGGGGGGTACCTTGTAGAACATGATCCCTTGGGTTGTTTTCTCTGGGAAGTGTAGAGTCTGCCAAAGGGCTCGCAGTCTGAAGACCGTATCTAGGACTGGGGCATTCAGCTGTGACACATCCAAGCCTGAAAGTCTTTCCAAGCATTTGCCAAAGGGAGTAAAAGCAAAATGCACTGACTCAGCCCTCCCTGTGACGTCTTCGTGACGCCAAGTTGGTTACATGGGCTCCTCCAACAAACCAGTTGAGGTGAAAACGGAGAGGATGATGAAGACTGGCTCTGCATCTGAGCTGCGCCTCTCTAATGCAGCAGACAACCGATCCTTCCTGGCGTGCAATACAAAGCAGATCTTATGAATGGGAAATACTTATCTTCAAAAGATTATTTTCTTCCAAAGTCACTTTTTGGCAGCAATTAGGTGAATTGGTGCCCAAATCCAACTACAGACTTCTACGAATAAAGAGAGATGAAGCGGTTACGGCTCATGAGCTGAGCCAAAGCAATGACTTCATGAGCTCCTAGCCACGAAGCTTTCAAAACAAAGCCTATTTACCAGTAAAAACAAGCACCCCAGATAAGCTTTGAAAAGATGGGACAGGAGGAAGGTTCCACATACCAGAAGGAATTGCGCCCAGTGCTGAAGCAGAGCCAGATTCGCCTGCTGGTGCATGTCCACGAGATGGCAGAGCATGCCGTGCTGCGGAGCCGGCCAAGAGCATCTCGGAAGAAAACACACATTTTCCAATTTCAAAACAAAAGGCTAGCGACAAACATTTTTCCCTCAGACAGCTATGAAGGAAGAGGCATTTGGGGGAGATCGTTTTGGGTTTTATTTTTTTCACCTTTTAATTGCCAAATAGTCATAGGCTTTCCTTGCAATATTTTGTTAAAATACTATTGATAAATTTCAGCAGCAAAATTCATGTATATATATTAACATCCAGATATCCAGAATATTCTGCTTAACCCATTAGGGGTGTCACTGTATCTCTGTGTAGAGATACACATACAGATCTGGATGTATACTGGAAATTAGTTCTAGATTCGATTCATGTCCTATGTCTATCATACCTTACCATCAAAGGAACCCAAATTTCCACAGGAGCCTGCAAGTAAGACTTGCTACCTCTCAAACTTAAAGCTCTTAACCCTGCTACAGCTGCTGAAGCACATCCAGCAGCAAAACATTTGCATCTGAATTGTGCTGGAGGATGCTTGGACCAGCCCAGTCACGCTGGAGGATGCTTGGACCAGCCTAGTCACACTGGAGGATGCTCAGATGAGCCCAGTCGTGCAGGAGGATGCTCGGACCAGCCCAGTCACGCTGGAGGATGCTTGGATGAGTCCAGTCATGCTGGAGGATGCTCGGACCAGCCCTATCATGCTGGAGGATGCTTGGACCAGCCCCTCCGCCCATGCATGGCTGCTGTAAGCAACCCATGAGCTCTTAAACACCGGCAGAACAAGAGTTTATGTATCTCCAACCTGATAAGCCTCTTCTTCAGGCTATGACACAAACATAACTGCAGTGTGGGAAAGCCCCACGGAAGGTGAAGGATTTTTCGTCCACAGGCTCACATGAATCTTTTCCCTTATGCCCCCATGCACTGTGGTCCACGGAGCCATTTAAAACAAGGGATAAAGGCCAGCAAAATCACTGTTGGCACTGCACGATTGTATTCAAATCCAGTTAACAATGATATGTCAGGATTAAACCAGCTGTCTGTAAGTATTACACTTGTCAACGCCGAACAAGATAAATCCTCACCCAGAACTACCCGGATCCCAGTTCCCACACGCACATACGACTGTATGTGCCTAGGTAAGCGTGTCTCCAAAATAAGGCAGCATCGCACAAGTCTGCCCAGAGGCACAAACAAAACACCAAATCCAGCATTCTCACTAAGTTTTCCAGCTTAGCGGTGCCACACTAACAATTAAGCTAGATATTAAGGTAGATACTGGAACGAATTCACTGGAGTCAATGGACTCAACCTAGTGTTAGGACAGGATGAGATGACAACTAGACCAGGAGGACCCAGCTCATTTAATGGCTGTTGATTAGAAAGGAAATTAAACCCTAGAGAAGAAAGTCAGCTCTTCACACCAAAGACGGTTCGATTCCTCATTTCCAATTATTCCCCAGGGAAAATAACCTTATTTTGCAGAATTACTGGGGTCCGTATGACCTGAACCTGATGTTTTCTCCCTGTGACCTGAAGTCCAGATATACCAAGCGTGGAAGAGACTGAGCAGAAAGCAGCTGCAGGCAGCGCTCCTCCCTGCCAAAGTCAGCAGCACTTCTCCACTCCTGTCACCCGTTCATGTACTTAGTGCCAGCAAGCTCACCCAAAAGAAATCGTAAGGCAGGTCATCATACGGTTTGCAGGATGAGCAAAGCTTTTCCTCACGTGATGCAAAAGCAAGAAGCCCGGCGAGCTCTTTACTCAGCACTGAAAAGGGTAACACTACCACAGCACATGAGATACCTCTGTCCTTCCCTCTGGAGGCAAAGAGGAGACTTCAGCAAAAAACACGCTGAGCATGTTTTTGAAACTTGCCCAGCCCAGGACACTCAGCTCCTTTGAGGACTAGGGCCCTGGAAAGTGAAAAATTATATGATGCTGACAAATTGACCTCTCCAATTGGACTTTTTAGCTGACAGTCTCATCCTGCCATTGCCCAACATCCAAGCATCATTTAACCAGAACTACTGAAACTGGGCTGTAAAGTGAGATCCAGAGAAGGAACAGGCTGGAGAAAACATACAAGTGGTTGACCACTGCATATAAACATATGCACATCCCATAGAGGAAACATCTGGGTCAGCACACTGTCACCGCTGGCTTCCTGGCAGCAATTTCTTTTGGAGTTGTCAGGAGGGTTGATGCTTTTCAGAGTCTCCTTTCCTGAAATATATGAGTCCTGTGTACACATATGTATATATATTTATATACACTATTCTCAACGTTTCACCTCCCAACAAAGTCTACGTGGTAACTGCCCTGGCCCAGCACTAAGGTTCACAGCAAGGCTTGCTGAAACCACAGGCATAATCCTCCATCACAAACCGCAAAGGACCATAGCTCAGCGCATCCAGCCCAGCAGCTTTTCCATTTCTGGCATGGATTTCCTAAGGCAAGGTAAGGCAGGCAGCTGCTGGTCTCCACCGTACCACAGGCAGGAGATGTCCTCATCACCTACCTGCCACACTGGAAGGACTTTCTCTATGTCGTTCAAGTTGATGCTGTCACCATCCTCGTATTTCCCTTTTCCAAGCCTGTGGCAAGAAGAAAACAAACAAAACCACGTGAAACCTCGCTGGAGCCAAAGTTAATTTTTTTGCAGTCCTCTCCACCTGCACCATCCTCCACAGCATTCAAATGCTTTTGGTAATAGCAGCAGTGAGAAAACCAAAGGCAGTCCTGAGTGGTAGCACTGGGTGATTCAATTCCCAGACCAAAAAAAAAAATCAAAAGCAGAGCCCACCTGGAAAAAAAATAATGAAAAAACAAAAAAGTAATGACAAATGTTTCCTTTGAAGCATTGCTCATTTGTTGGTCTCCACGGGAGCTCCTGTTCCCCTGCTGGGAAATTTGTTGGCGAACAAGCACAAACATACATCTCTGACAGCAAATAGCAATCGATATAAATACAAACATACAATTCGAAACGCAAAAAAATTAGGGTGAGAAGCCAAGCACTGACAGACCAAACACATAGCTGGCAGCTGAAGGACTTTCTTGTATCAAGAAAGAAAAAAAAAAAATAAATCCAAAGATAATTACTAGCTGGATGCAGAGAGCTCGTAACAATATAGAAGAAGAAAAAACAGTCAACAAATACCATCGTTCTGCATTTATAAAAAATTGAAGTGATCTCTTTTTATTATGCAAGAATGACAATGTATTTTTTTGTCAATTAGTGACAAAATGTTGTTAAATAACATATATTAGACAGAAACTTCGATAGCAGCAGGTCCAGGTAATCAGTGCCTAGAAGTCAGAGAACAACAGACCCTGGTGGAATTACAGCAAATGGGGGAAAAAAAAAAATCCAGAAAAATTCGATGTGCTAAAGCACCAGGCTCAAAAAACAGCAAGCTGAATGGAAACGCTTAATTTCATTAACAGTCTAATTGATTTACGGGAAATCAGAGGTGGTCAACAGTTGACTTTCCACCATAGATGAAATAGTGACTTTGATTTGCAAAGGCAAAAATACAGTGTGTGTGTATATATATAAAATATATCTATATGG
>NW_009595830.1:0-824 GCF_000690535.1 Cariama cristata
ACTCGGGGTGAACCGGCCGCGGCCGTGCCCATCGCCCGGTGCCAGCCCCTGTCCCCCACCGCCCCCCAAAAAGGGGACAGAGGGGCGATGCCGGGTTTAACGCCGCATTTCCCAAGCTGGAAAACTCCTGAGCTCCTCCCTACTCACCAAAAACTTCCCCAAAAAATGGTGTTTGGAGCCTTCAAATTCAAAAGACTTTTATTAAATTTATCGATCAGCTTTTGTTCACCGGGAAAGCAGCAAAGGATGCTCGGAGGAAGCCCCCGTCCTTAGAAGGGGCTCTCATCCACCGCTTGGTTTTCTTATTATTTTTTTTTTCCCTTAAAAAAATTAGCGAACAAAAAAAACCAGACCGAAACGAGTTTGGTTTGGATCAACTTTATACAAACGAACCTTATGTACACTCTCTTTTTTCCCCCCGTACACCCCTATTTATATAAGGCAACATAAATAAGATCCTCGGGACTGTACAACACATATGAACACTTCTTCAAACTGCACTCGCCGCTTTTAAAAAAATAGCATCATTTTCTTAAAAAATAGTAAAGAGTTTGTTTTTTTTTTTTTCCTTTAAAACGTGTTGTCGGTTTCTTTAAAAAATAGGCATTCTGCTTCGCCGTTAGCTTAGCTGACACAGATGGAGGCACTGAGAGAAAACGGACGTTAGCACGATTTTTCTCTTTAAAAAATAACTTAAGCCGTTCCTGAACTGTTTAAATATTAAAATATTTTTCTCCCCTCACACTTTTTATTTATTTTTAAATAACCACCTTCTCGTCTGAGCATCGTCCCGGGCGATTCCCGCGAAGCTGCCACAGGAGCGG
>NW_009595830.1:1042-1365 GCF_000690535.1 Cariama cristata
GTAGCCCCCCGTGCTCGGGTGGGGGTTGGGGCAGCCCCCCCCCCTAAGGCAGCTCACCGGGGTGGCCCCAAAAAGCAAAGCTCCGGCGAGGGACCCCCGGTGGGATGTGGCTCTTCGGGGGCCGTTTTCATTAGGGGGTGGTGGAAAACAAAGGAAAAAAAAAAAAGCATAAGAAGATTTCGCCACCTTTTCCTCGCCTGGGCTGGGAGCTAACGAGTTTAACCCTTCGCAGTCCTCTTGTTCCTGAGATGAGCTGGGAGAGGATAGGATATATAAGTGAATATCTAGGGGTGCGTGTACATGGGTGTCCTTTTTTTTTTTTT
>NW_009595830.1:1460-1697 GCF_000690535.1 Cariama cristata
TCCCGGGCGTGAGTAGACGGCGCCGGTGTTGGGGGGAGTCCCCGGGGAGGTGTGATGCATCGTGGTGGCTGGTGGCGGCTGGTGGGGTCCGTGGGGTCCGCTGAGGGCCTGGGGGTGATACCAGGGGTTGTGCTCCTCTAAAAAGCCGGGAGAAGAGCTGTAGGGAAGCGGTTGTGGAAGCGGGGTCCTGCCCGGCGCGTTGCCGTGCGAGTTACTGTCCCAGACGGCCGGGGATGG
>NW_009595831.1:0-244 GCF_000690535.1 Cariama cristata
CTGCCTGGTGCCTGCCGGGAGGGTGGGCACTGCCGCGGCTTTCACCGGGAACGGGCGGCTGTGGCTTGGCTTAGCAGAGACCGACTGTACAGCGGTGTGCTCCCGCACGGACCAGAGGGGATGCAGATGGTCCGATGGGCACAGGGATGGACCGATGGGCACAGGGATGGACCGGTGGGCACAGGGATGCACTGATGGGCACAGCGATGGACCGATGGGCACAGGGCTGCACCGATGGGCACAG
>NW_009595831.1:668-1003 GCF_000690535.1 Cariama cristata
GGACTGGTGGGCACAGCGATGGACTGATGGGCACAGGGATGGACCGATGGGCACAGGGATGCACTGATGGGCACAGGGATGGACCGGATCGATGGTCACAGGGACGGACCACTGAGCACTCCTGGTGCTGCGGTTTTGAGTGGCCCCATCCTGCAGGCTGGGCTCGGTGCTGCCCTGCTCCCGGTCCCAACTTGCTCCTCCCCCCCTGCCGTGCTCCCCGGTGGCTCCATCCCGGTGCCCAGGACCCCCTCTCCAGGAGCCCCGCACCAAGCGATGCCCCCAGGGACAGCCACATCCCCGCACCCGCGCTGTGCCGGGGAATGGGGTGCTCATGG
>NW_009595832.1:0-759 GCF_000690535.1 Cariama cristata
TTTTTTCCTCCATTGTTAGCAGATTCTTCATTTACTGTATAGTAGCCAATATCCATAGGAGTAGGATTTTATCTTCATAGCAGTCAACATCACGGTGAGTTGTGTTCATTTGAGTCGCTTCAGAATTGGTCAGTACCTTTGTGGATAAACAAACCTGACGGAAGTAAAGCAAAATATGTTTTGTTATTACTAAGATTAATGTTTATTCCTACACAGACCTGGAATAGAGCACTGGTAAAAGATGTGGATATATTGCAAAAGAAAGCACAAGTATTCTATATAGATTATGGAAATGAAGAAAATATTCCACTCTCCTGGATTAAAGCTCTGCGCAAAGACACTGAACTGTTGTTTCCTCCATGTGTGCGTTCTATTTTCGTAACAGTAGCTGAGGTATTTTAAATTAATAGCTGTGAAATGAGTGTAACTTGTGTCTCGGTGTAACTGTCATTATCACAGTATTTTGTGTTCAGTGAAAGTGATGCATAAAAACTGCTGTATTGCACTAAGTTCACCTCCTGAAATGTTTCCTAACTATTCCATAGGAGTGAGGAAGGCCACCTGCCTTTTTCTTTTTTTTTCTTCCTAGTCCCAGAATTCGTGGCTTCTGAGCTGAAAAAAAAACCCTACAGGGCAGTTAGGTCCGCCTGCCCCTTATACGCTAGAGGACAGCAGGGGAAAAGTTCTGCCTGCGTATTTTAATCTAGTCTCATGCAGTAGTGGAAAATGCCTTGTAGTTTGGGCAAACTTTGTTTGGAG
>NW_009595833.1:0-5213 GCF_000690535.1 Cariama cristata
GCCCCGTGGGCAGGGGGTGCAGCCCCGGCAGCCTGAGCGCAGGGGAGGTGCCCAGGGGATGGCAGGTTTTAGGAAAGTTCACACCACCCATTTGTGAGCAGCCGGAGGCTTCCCTGGACACCCTGATGTCCTAAGAGAAGCGCGTTCGTGCCTGGGCGGGGTGGTGTGGTGTCTTCCCTCCCTCCTCTTGCTGTCTGGAGCGGGACGGGAGAGGAGGAAACCATGGGAATTCTCTGCCGCTTTGGCTGTTGTCCGGTGAAGGGACACACAAAAAAAAACCATTTAACTCCTGGCAAGGTTATCTGATTGCGTCATGTTTTCTGCATTTCAGAACTCATTTTGCTGCATACCTCAGCCTGCGCGCCGTGGGCACGCGGCACCAGTGCTGGTGGCGGGGCGTGGGGAGAACGGGCCCTTGCACGGCTGTGTCGCACGCAAAATCCGGAGTGAGCCGCTCTTCAAGTGCGAGCGGGTATTTGCCAGCTGGGTTTTGTGGAGTGCAGGATTGGCCCTGTGCCCGGCCCTGATGGGCTGTGCGGTGCAGCGCATCCTCCTCCCTGGAGGTCCAGCTCTGCCCCGGGCACAGCGAGGGTCTCGCGGGCGAGGGCACCCCGCCGGCCTCACCTGGGACAGGAGAATTTGCCTCCTGTTGAGCAGTGACTCCACGGTGGTTTGCGCTGGGGGTGAGGCTCTTCGACCAGCTGAGTTTACTGGTGCCGAGGTCCGAGGGATGGTGGGTCACCCAGACCGACCTCCCCGTGGGCACCACCGGCATCGGTGACGCCCCGGGTTGCTCTACACGAGGTGTCACTTGCAAACGTAGCAGCAATGCGTGCCGGCGGTACCGGTGTCCCTCGCCCGGCTTTCAGTGCAGCGGCCCCGCGCCGTGTGCCTGACGAGGTTATTTCTACGCACTGGGATTGGGGCATATCCCTGTTTTTGCTCGCTTGGGCTTTAGCTTCAGAGCCGAGGGGATTTGCTGTCTGCTGATGCACCGAAGTGACGGGCTCGCTGCAGAGGGTGGTGGGGTGGTGGTCAGCCCCGGGATGCTCCGGGCAGCCTCCTGTTGCGGTGCTTTCCAGAAAGCAGAGAATTGTGTTTTGTTGTCAAGTATGCAGCGACTTCTCATTTTTCTCGCTTCTAATGCGTGCTTTTCTACACAGCTGTCAGGGAGGTGAGAACATGAGTCATCAAAAACACTTTTTTCAGCTGAAGAAAGAGCCTGCTCATGTGAATCAGGTTTATATTTAATCACTGTGCCATCTGTCCAGCCCTAGACTGGGGTCTGAAGCCGAATTTGTTCTGCATGGAGACGTTCCCGTTAGACCCAGACATCCTCTAGTCGCAAGGCCAGGCGCTCCCGCTCGGTAGTGACTTTGTGTTTCTGCTTTCATCTCCCGGCACTTGCAGGCAGACAGCCAGGTGGACCTGGTTCGGCAGCATTTCTACGAGGTCTCCCTGGAGTACGTCTTCAAGGTGCAAGAGGTCCAGGAGAGGAAGATGTTTGAGTTTGTGGAACCTGTAAGTGAGCGCTTAAGCCACCTCAGTGTGCAAAAAAAAGGGGAATTGTGTGGAGGAGCGGGGGCTCGGGGGGAGCTGGGCTGCAGTGGCGGGGGGCCGGGTGAGGTGCACCCCGGGGATGGCAGCACGTGCCCTGCTGCTCCTCCTGGCTCTGCTCTCGGTGACCCCGGGGCTTCGGTGGTGCCGGGAGGGGGGACAGAAGTGGTGAGGGGTCCTGGGGCGGGGGCTTGGCCTGGCTTTGGGGGAGGAAAGCACAGACTCTGCTTCAGGGTCTGTCCAGAGGAGGTTCTGAGAGTGAGACGAGGAGCAGGGCACCTTCCTGGGGACAGCCAGCGAGCCCCTCTGCCCCCGGGGTGTTTCAGGGACACTTCTCAGCTGCGGTTGCTCTGAAAGCGGCTGTACTGACCGTCTTGATTCGTTTTACCCCAATGCAGCTGCTGGCCTTTCTGCAGGGGCTTTTCACCTTCTACCACCACGGCTACGAGCTTGCAAAGGACTTCAGCGATTTCAAGACAGAGCTGACAATCAGCATCCAGAACGTAAGTGTGCCACGTCCCCGTGCCATGTACACATCACCGTGACTGTCCTGCAGAGCAAAATAACCCTTTCTGATATATTTTAATAAAGGTTTTATTCTCCTTTTTTTGCGTGCAAAGCGAAGGCTTTGACTGTGTCATTGAAAGCAAATTCTTTTCTGTACGTAACGCTATGCCGTATACACAGCCTACATGGCAGTGCATTCCCTACGGCACACCGAACGCCGAGGCGCAGTTTCCCCCCAGGTCAGCCAGTGGGCAGACGTTGTTGCCCCTGGTTTTAGTGAGGGTTTCAAACCATTTTGGAAGTGTTTCAAAGCGCTGTTTGTTCTGGGAAGCACAGCACTTTTTGCCATCCCGGTGTCCGAGCTGTGGAGCCGAGCCCTTCTGCCGGCTGCGGCCGTGGCCAGTGCGTGGTTGGTGCCCAGATGTCGGTTGTGCGTTCAGGGCTTTGGCATGTTGTATTGCAGCTTTGCTTTCATCTCTTGTTATAAAATTACTCTTTTTCTCCCAAGGATGCAAACTGGTTTCATTCTTTTGGAACAACTTTTTCACAGAACTCATAATACAAACAACTTGCCAGTTGTCATAATATTTTTCTTTTAGCTTAAATCTGGGCCCAGGAAGAAAACCTGTCCCGTGGCTGGCAGTGGGCTCCCTGCTCCCATTTCCCACACGGGCTGTAGTGACCCCACTCTGAGGTCTCATCCCTGCGTGGTGCCTCCTCGCTGCAGAGGAGGCCACGATGGGTCCATGCATTGGAGAAGATTAATTTGCAGACAAGAAATCGCTTTGAAGGAACAAGGTCAGAGGTTGAATCTTTGATGAAGAAGATGAAGGAGAATCCTCACGAGCACAAAAACATCAGCCCTTACACGATGGAGGGTTATCTCTACGTGCAGGAGAAACGTAGGTGTCGGAGCTGCCTGCCAGGGCAATGCGGGGAGCGGGCGCCTGGGGCAGGTGGTTTATCAGGGCGGGGGGCAGGAAGGCTAATTCAGCAGGCTGCTAAATCCCTGAAAGAGAGGGATTGGCCCCGTGGGTGGGACATTAAGGTGGGAATGTGGGAGCCAGGTTCTCCCTGGGGGGGGAAGATTGCTGCCACTGCCTGATGAAAGTCTTTCCCCTGAACAGGAGGGGGGTAATAATGGTTAATCCACTTGCAAAGTCCAACAAGAACCGTAGGTACAGGAATCTGTCATGGTGAATGATTGTTAAACATAACAGATTATTAATGGGAGGGCGCTGAAACCGTACTAGTTCTGGGAATAAAAACGGCATTTGCTTTGTAGGTCACTTTGGGACTTCCTGGGTGAAGCATTACTGCACGTACCAGAGGGAATCGAAGCGGATCACGATGGTGCCGTTTGACCAGAAATCTGGAGGAAAAGGGGTGAGTGCCGACAGGCAGCAGGGCTGTGTCCCGGGGGTCTCTGCTGGGGAGCACCGCGGGGCTGCCGCCTGCACGCTCTCCTGGCACTCAGACTGAACCATTTGTGCAAGGTGACACAAATGCAAGTGAAGTGGGTCAGATTCATTCCAGGCTGAGCAGATGCGACACGGGGAATTAACTCAGCACCTTGTTTAAAAAAACAAAACAACAAAAAAAACCCCCAAACAGACAGGCAAACCCCAAAAACCCACAGATTTTTGGAAACTGTCAGCTGTGCTGAGAGCACTTGGTTTCCCAAGTGGACAGAGCCCCTCGGGCATCGCTCTGTTTCATGCTTGAGCTCCATATTCCCGGCCAGTGTCTGCCCACAGCTGTTTGTAAGGACAAGTTTGCAGCAGCTGCCTCTGTGCTGAGGCTAGACCTTTTGCCTCTTGCTTTTAGGTCTGTCCTTTATTTACTTTTTTCTGTTTGTGAAAAGAGAGACCTTTAAAAGCTGAAGCTTGCGCAGCTGCATCTTTGGTTCTGCTCTCGCTGTTCCTGGCGATGCTGTGCACACAGTGGGTTGTGCATCTGCACTGTGACCTGCGAGGCTGTGGCCGTTTCCATGGGTGGAGGTGGTGGTCGAGGTCGTGCCACGTGCACCCAGCATGCTCCAGTCCCTAGTTCCTGCTCCAGGGCCCAGAGAAGAAAACCTGTTTGTTATTTTGCTCCTTCCCCAATGTCTGTGACTTGGCCAGTGAAGTTGTTTTGTTTTAGACAGAGCCACAGGGGAGCCTGGATCTCCCCTCGGCCCCAAGGGGGTGTGGAGGAGCAGGGGGAGCAGTGGATGCGGGATGTGGGGGGCCAGCGCACGCCATGTGCCCCCCTGCTCCCGGGGCAGCGTAAGCCCGGCTGTAGCTGGGACTGGCTTTGCTCTTCTGTGGAGCAGGAACAATAGACCCCCTCAGAGTGTTCCTGGCTGGGACCGTTTGCAAACATTACCCCCTCGCAGGGGAGCGCCTCGGGCAGCTGGCCAGGCTGCCGCACGGCTCCCTGCTGGCAAAGGGAGCCGGCTGTGGGGAGGGCAACTTTTAAAATTAATTTCCTCTTGCCTCGGAGCATCTTCGTGTTAACTCAGCATTAAAATATCCCAGCCCTGTAATCATCAGCGGCTGCACTGTGTTTCATGTGGTCTCTTCCCATTTCATGGCTTCCCTTGCACCCCGGGCTGTGGGCGCTGCCGACACAACCGTGAGCTCTTCTTGTGCAGGGCAGGAGCCCTGCTCCAGTCCGCTGTGCCAGGCAGCGTGCCGGTGGGGCTACTCGCCCAGGATCTGGTGGCTTGCAGGATCCTAGCATGAAACACTGCCCGTGCTAGGGCAGCTCTGTCCGGGCTGCAGAGTCTGCCAGTGGTGACCGGCACCGGCGTCACAGCGTGGAGCAGCCCAGGGGCTTGTGGCTGCGCTGCCAGGCACTTCGGGGTCTGGCTGGAGCAGGCACCAAGCGACAGGCGATTTCGGTGCTGCAGGAGGAGACCCATCGCTCGTGGGTCACAGAGGACACTGCACGTGGTATCAGCCCCTCGTGAACATGCCTCGGGCTGCGACTGGAGCCGGATATTAGTGGGTTTGAAACGGGGGCATTCCCTGAATACTGGGCCGGGGAGTTTGGCAGCTTGGGAGCCGCCTTGTGCCAGCAGCAGGCCAGGCTGGGGAGGAGCGGGTGCAGGTAACCCCTGCCGAACCCCGGGGAGGAGCCCCGCGGGGAGCTCGGGCCGTCCGTCT
>NW_009595833.1:5244-6556 GCF_000690535.1 Cariama cristata
CCCTGCCGACCCCCGGGGAGAAGCCCTGCGGGGAGCTCGGCCCGTCCGTCTGCCTGGCTCTGCTCCGGGTCCCTTCTCTGGTCCTCTGCGGCAGCGAAGACACGAGGGTTATTGACGTGTTAGAAACGGGCCCGCTGGACCTGCTGGTGGTCAGCAGAGAAGGGCTTGGGGGTGGCGTGATGGTTGGAGGCCGTCTTGGGCACAGCAATCACGAAATTATAGTTTTCAGTTCTCGGAGAAGTAAGGAGGGGGCCAGCGGAGCTGCTGCCTTGGCCTTCTGGAAGGCAGAGTGGGGCCGGTTGAGGAGCCTGGCTGACAGAGTGCCTTGGGGGGCAGCCCTGAAGGGGAAAGGGGCCCGGGAAGGCTGGGCGTTCCAGAAGGGAATCTTCGAGGCACAGGAGCGGGCCGTCCCCATGTGCTGAAAGACAAGCTGGCGGGGAAGAAGACCGGCCTGGCTGAACGGAGAGCTCTGGCTGTAGCTCAGGGAAAGAAGGAGAGTTTATGGCCTTTGGAAGAAGGGACGGGCACCTCAGGAGAACTGCAGGGATGTTGTGAGGTTACGCAGGGGGAAAATTAGAAGGACCAAAGCCCAACTTGAACTTAATCTGGCTACTGCCCTAAAAGACAATAAACAACGTTTCTATAAATACGTTAGCAGCAAAAGGAGGGCTGAGGAGAATCTCCATCCGTTATTGGATGTGGGGGAAACATAGCGACAAAGGATGAGGGCAAGGCTGAGGTACTTAATGCCTTCTTTGCCTCAGTCTTTAATAGTAAGACCAGTTGTTCCCTGGGTACCCAGCCCCCTGAACTGGAACGACAGGGATAGGGAACAGAATGAAGCCCCCATAATCCAAGGGGAAATGGTCAGTGACCTGCTACACTGCTTGGACACACACCAGTCTGTGGGACTGGATGGGATCCACCCAAGGGTGCTGAGGGAGCTGGCAGAAGTGCTCACCACGCCACTTTCTATCATCTACCAGCAGTCCTGGCTAACCGGGGGGGTCCCAGTTGACTGGAGGTTGACAAATGTGATGCCCATCTACAAGAAGGGCTGGAAGGAGGATCCAGGGAACTACAGGCCTGTGAGCCTGACCTCGGTGCTGGGGAAGGTGATGGAGATCACCCTGAGTGCCATCACACAGCACGTACAGGACAACCAGGTGATCAGGCCCAGTCAGGATGGGTTCATGAAAGGCAGGTCCTGCCTGACTGACCTGATCTCCTTCTGTGACAAGGTGACCCGCTCAGTGGATGAGGGGAAGGCTGTGGATGTTGTCTACCTAGACTTTAGTAAAGCCTTTGACAC
>NW_009595834.1:0-238 GCF_000690535.1 Cariama cristata
TCATGCTGCAGTTTTAAAATTTCCCTAGGTAAGTAGTTTTTCACGCTAAAAGTGACTTTGAGTGTGCGCAGAAGGCACAGGGGAGCGTACGGGCTGGGAGAGAAAAAGAAACAGTGGCAGTGAAACCACCAGCACAACTTAGGAGGGGTGGTCGACCTCAAGCCCCAAGACTCTTCAGCCTACTAGTGAGGATGGAGATGCTAATCCAGGATTACCACTCGGCTGGGCAGGGAAGGAA
>NW_009595834.1:363-1177 GCF_000690535.1 Cariama cristata
CCTGAGCTGTTCATCTTTCTGCTCCTGCCAGCAGCCGACTGCCAGCGACAGGGCACGGACAGGACTTGTTAAAACAGAGCGCTGCATCAAGCGGCAGGTTCCCCACGGCTCCCACCGCCCTGCCTGCCCTGCCCACACCTCAGCGGGTGACAGATGCTGGCCCTGCCCTGGCCCTTCTGAGTCACAGCACAGGCACCCAAAAAAGCGTGACTTCACATGGGGCCCTGCACTGCTCTGGCCAGCCCGCGTGGGCTCCCTTCCACCTGCCTGCAGGAGGATAACACCTGCCTGACATCCATCCATCCATCCATCCATCCATCCATCCATCCATCCATCCATCCTTCCTTCCTTCCTTCCTTCCTTCCTCCTTCCTCCCTTCCTTCCTTCCTCTATCCATCCTTCCTCCATCCCACCTGCCATGGTGGCATCAAGAGACTGCATTGAGTAAACACCTGTAGAGCAATTTGGATAACAAAACTTTGCATTTCCCCACTCCCATCTGCCTAATGACCTTGAAAGGCTGGAGGAGATGAGGGATGGAGTGGAAGCATTGAAGCCACAGCGACTCATTTCATGGTGACTCTCTCCTCTCCTCCAGGCACCCTTCCATCCCCTGTGGAAATGCACTGGCCCACTGCAGGTGTCCCTGCAGAAGGGCACCCAGGTCCTGCCCCGATCCATGGGGATCTACTTCTGTGCACCAGGGAAGGTGCCCCCATACCCCAGGGGGACAGGGCTGGCACCAGCAGCCAAGTGCTCCTGCAGGCTGGCATGGCCGGGAGCCCGGTGTGCTGGGGGCCTGCAGTCCTCTGCG
>NW_009595834.1:1200-1501 GCF_000690535.1 Cariama cristata
AAGCTGTCTGGGAGGTGAGGCATTGGGAAGGATCCCCCGAAGTGGGAAGCCAGCATCCCTGGCAGCTGGATTTTACCTCCTCTCTGCACTCTGTGTCCCCAGCACAGGAGGGAGTTGGGGGGGCAGTGGCTCAAAGCACTCGTCTCCTCGCCCAAAAAGCGTTATCATCTCCATAAGGAAAGGCATGCTGCTCGCGCGGGGCTCTCACAGACCTTGAGGGCCTGGCCCAGGCACAGATTTCTGCTGGTGGCCGTGGCAGCTTGTGACCGGCCGCATTCCCTGCACTCAGCCCTGGGAGGTG
>NW_009595835.1:0-269 GCF_000690535.1 Cariama cristata
GCGCCCAATGCCCCAGCCGCGCGGGGCAGCATGGCTTATTTTTCGTGCGGCTCCTACCGCTTTGGCAACATCGAGCTGGTGTGTGCGTGTGTGCCTTCCTCCCTCAGCAGCAGCCTTCCCTACGCTCTCCCATCCGGCTTGCCGTGATGATGTTGCTGTTGCTATCTCCCTTGGATGCAATGGGGAAGGCAGATTGTTTGCAGTGCAAGCGGGGATTTGCAGGAAGGGAGGGGTGTAACGTGGCCGCGCTCTCCTCCCTCCTCCGGCTT
>NW_009595836.1:0-210 GCF_000690535.1 Cariama cristata
AGATCTAGAAAAAAAGAGATTTAGGGGGAAAAAAGAGATTTAGGGAAAAAAAGATTTAGGGAAAAAAAGATGTTTAGAAAAAAGAGATTTAGGGAAAAAATACACTTAGGGGGAAAAAAGAGATTTAGATGAAAGAAAGCTTTAGGGGAAAAAAAAGAGATTTAGGGAAAAAAAGAGATTTGGGGGAAAAAAAAGAAGAGATTTGGGGGA
>NW_009595837.1:0-508 GCF_000690535.1 Cariama cristata
CCCTGTCTCAAAACAAGCCAGCACGGCGTTCTAACGCCAGCTTTGCTGTTGGTTGTTCTTTTTTATTTTCCCAAATTTGGGCCCAGATTTTGCAGCTACCTATTTTCTATACAACTGGGAACTGAATTTTCAGCTGTATCAGTCCCCTGCCTTGCTGCGAAACCTAATATTCCAAAATAAAAATCTATATTTAATACCCTAAGCACATCCACTAGTTACATAATCCACATCTATTAGCTAAGTACAGTAATGAGGGCTCTGCATTTTTGAAACATCACTTAATTGTCTCCCTCCTCCCTGGCAGCGCAGAAGAACAGACAGAAAAGGCACAAAATGAATCCCACAAAACCGCATCTGACAGGTTTAAAAATCTATTTTCCTACAAGGAAATATGGGAAGGATAGGTGATTAATGAAAGACGATGAAGAAAAGGTTTTATCCAGCAGATTAATTTCAACATGTGTTTAAATCCTTAGCAGAGTTGGACAAGATGCTCAGCGGCGAAGCC
>NW_009595837.1:543-1446 GCF_000690535.1 Cariama cristata
TGCCCGCTCCCTCGCCCTGCCCGCATCCCGCTCCTGCCTGCTCCGGAGGGAAACCCGCAGGGGGAAGCCCATAAGCAGGGTGGGGAAGTAAAAACCATCTCTTGTCAAAACACGGGATTTCTTTGAGAAGAGAGCTCACGCCCGGCACGCAGCTGCCGTGGGTGGCTAATCCCCGAGGCTGCCACCGTCTCCGAGAGCTCAGCCCGCAGCACCGGTGCTCCTTTGGGGGCATTTTTTCTTTTTTTCCCTGGGGGAAGAGGTCTATCAGGTTCAAGGGTAGGTGCAGGGTTCGGGTATTTGAGGCAGAAAGGGATCGCTGTCCCCCCGGCAGCGGGCGGCTGGCCCTTGCCTGTCACAGGGCACTGTTCTGCAGTGGCACGTCAAGAACTTTGGACAGAATTTGCAGGAATTCTTAATTTTAAGCGTAGTATTGATTTACCTGGAAAATCAAGTAAGCATAACTAGCAAAACTTTAACTTTTTAGAGTCGGACCCTATTCTGAATAATGCTGATCGCGTTTTACAAAAAGACAAATATTTTTAACATATTTTTTCCCCTGCAGAGACAAATAGCAAGGGCAGGAGAACAAATCTGGCATATATGGAGGGCAATCATTTACAGCTTTCATATTTAGGGAGCAATTAATTATCCAAACCTTCAGTTTTGGAGAAGAAGATATTTAATCCCTTTTAATCCCTTGTGACGCAGACCTCTGACCTGAAAACCATGACCTTCGGCATCCCACGCTGCCTCCCTTGGGACAGAACTGCGCGAAGGGCCGTTGTTTTGCAAACAATCCTTCCACAAATCCCGGGAAGCGTTGCTCAGGAAAGCTTTGCTGTTGGATGCCTGACAAGATGGGCTCTTAAAAACATAACACGGCAGCAAGTGACTTGCAGCGTC
>NW_009595838.1:0-71313 GCF_000690535.1 Cariama cristata
CCTCTCCCTGCATTTGGCTTGCGGCACCACTGGGGCTCTCGGGCCAGGAAACCCCAGCGGGGCCATCCAAAGCCCACTGACGTCAGTGGAAAGACTCCCACTGACTTCAGGGGCTGCATCAGGCCCAGGTTGAAGCAGAGCCATCTTTCCTTCAAAGCTTTTACTTGACAGTTCATAGGCTGGCACTGGCCACGCATGAAGACTTTGGGGACTTGCTACAGTGCCTGCAAGGCGAGCGCTGACACCACTGCTGGATCACTCCTTTCCTCTGATGCCGCAGATAAGAGTGCGTCTCACAGCTTCCCTTTCCCCTCCAAATCAAAGGCAGCGACTGCAGCTGCACAGACCGGTGAGTCTGTTTAGTTTCTGTGGGCCAACAGCCACCAGCTGTAGAGGCTGCTGTGCTTTTTGCTGGATGGGAGCTTTTAAATCCAATAGACAATGTGTACAAATATTTCCCATATCAAAATTGTTCCATATCTTCCTAAGTTAATTAAATGCTAATTTTCTAATGAGGTGACAACAATGGCAACAACCTGTTATCAGCATGCTAGCTAGTGCCCGTAACCCGAACACAGAACTCTTGTGCTGTTATTAAACTGCATTCCTATATTAATTAATTACTTTTGCAGCTGTATTATTCTGAAGCTGGACAGAAATGTGGATAGTAATTAAATGAAAAAAACCCCATTTACATTATTTGGAGATTGTGGAGTTGCTTTGTGGCATTCATTATTTTGCTGTGTTATAGAAATCCCTCATGTGTTTTCATGCCCACTGCATGCTAGTTTAGCAAGAAATGGTAGAAAGAAAACTCAGGATAAAAGTGCTGTTCAATATACATTGAGCATAAATTAAGGTATAAAAGCTTCCTGAGTTGTGCAATAAGAATGAAAAAGCCATCAGAGTTCAGACTGAAGGGTGGCCATATATCTGTCACATCTTCTTACTCAGAAAAGGACTTAGGCGCTTAAAACCTGGCAGAGGTGAAATTTATGTGCTTACATCCAAAACGGAGATTCAGCTGTCTACTTCAGGAGGTTTCCAAACTGTCTCTGACTTCAGTTGCCAGTACAAAATGTCCCCAGACATCTTGAATTCTGGTCATACCGAAGAGCTCCTCAGTCTTAAAAAGGTCAAGTTGCCCAACATCCAGTTCAGGCAGCAGCTTAGCTGGGACCAAAAATATGTTCCTCTGTTTATCTTGCCCCAGGGCTGGTTTGAGTGCCCTGAAAATTCCTATTGAAAACAACTCTGAAATTGAATTTTTCATAAAACACAATGGCAGCTATCAATTTCCTTTGAAATATGGCCACTAAGCTTCTGCAGTATTTGAATGGGATATGAGAGAGACAGTTCAATGCCTCACTCTGCCTGGTCAGAGCTTATTCCTTCTGTGATACACTTTAGTCAGGAGCCTTCATCTCCCTGGAAGTCAGCGTGAGATTTTGTCACCCCATCTCAGAGAAAAGGAGTGGTAACTTTCATCAGAACTGTGATTTAGAGATGCGATGGCGGCTCCATCTTTGACAGAGATGGTTTAGGCACCTGCCATCAAGAGAGCATTCAGATGGTGGGGAAAGGGACAAGTCTGGATGATGGCCCAGAAATTCAAAACCCTTTTAAAAACCCATACAAAAGTGGGGGAAGGGCATGGAATGTCAGACAGGCTCCTGACTTCCCTATCTCCATGTCCTGTGATCAAGTTAAGGCAGCATGCTCCACCATCAGGCACCTCCAGGTGCTATTCATGGACTCTGGGCACCCAACTAAGGATCAGGGACTGAGAAATTGCATACTGCAATGGTAGAGTGTTGTGATGGGTAAAACCTTCATTGGTCTTGAATTCTTTTTAAGCCTAGGGTTTCTGTTTGGGAACCTCCCAATATTTTTCCACATCAGCTACCATGCTTCAGAGGTACAAGGGACAGATTTTTCCCCACTGTTGGAGAACAGGCTATGTTAACAAAGATTGATCCAGATTTTATTAGGAATTAATTGTACAAACCATGTTTAGATAATCAGGTAGCAGATTTCCATGTAGAACATTTTACAGCCATTCTTTCAATGGTATGAATCTTGTCACAATGAGCAACAGGTGAGATGCACCTGTAAACCATTTCTCTGAGTGCTTCACACAGTCAGTGTAATGATGTCCTACAACGGAATAATAAAGCCTGCCAGGAAAATGAAGCCATAATGTGAAATTCATGTTCAAAACTGTTTAAAACAATTTGTTTACTGAATTTAGACAAATACCTCCAAACTGTTTTCATTACATTTAGTGCTAGCTGAGTCAAGGCAAAAAATACAAGGCTGATAATAAACTATAAGTCCATTCACATTAAGCAATAGGTAGACAAATACCTTTGCTGTATTCCTCTGTGTGCTTCTTTCTACTCCAAACGTTGATAAATAAATTCTTATTATTCACTGCTAGTAGTTGACAATGATGATAATAATAATAATGACAATAGCAAAATAATTTACATTTAAATAGAGTGTTTCCTCTCAAATCATTCTACAAACTTTGCAAAATGATGCGGTGGGACAACTTTACCCAGTTGCTGAAATGCAGCCACCCCTGGAGTGAACCACAGTATCTGGTTAAACACAGATAATGTCAATGCTGTGTGACAGATTAGGATTGGGAGAAGGGAGAAGTACTATAACAAAGTAATAATGAAAGGGAAATTATTTGAGTTGAGGTTTGTAGGAAGACCACAGCTAAAACCCCTTAGCTTTGGAGAAAAGTTCTGTGGGGTGTTTAGTAATTATTAGGTTTTCGAGATTTGCCTCATCCTAATAGCAAAATCTTAAGCTGTACAGCTCTCCCAACACCATACTGGAGGAAGGAAAAACCTGGCTGTGACGGACCAGTACTGCAGCTTCCCTATGGCTATGAAACGTGTTCTGAGCAAGTCTCGGGATGAAGCCTGCCGGCACCATGCAGCAAGCAAAGTGAACTGTTTTTTAAGATGCCTATTTTCATCCCAACCTATCACATTTATCTTAATGAATTTGGTATTATTCAATGTGGTGGATTTAATTAAAATATTTAAAGTATTTAAATTATTCATTATTTAATAATTAGCAATAAGTATTTTAATCCATGACTGAATAATGCATACAACTATTCAATTCCTTTTCGGAAATAAAAGTCTAAGTTTATTCTTTTCCCTATATTTTCAATTCAGAACTATTCAGAAGTCACAATTCTGCCATACTGGCTTTCTGCAAAATACAGTGGGTGCAAAACATCTTTAATGCAGCCCAAGAAAACACACACGTGTGTGGGAGACAGAAAGTGACACAGTCTCTTAAAGTTCTGCTGAAATCTCAGTGGTAGCTGGAGATACAGCTGTGTGAAAAACATCAGGGAAAAAAAAGTCACAAGTCATAAACAAACAGGATTTAATTATGCCAGAGCAAATTTAGAACCTTTACACCAAAACTTGAATTACTTTGGATATGCCCACAGAGTCTTTCTCAACGCAATATTCATGCATATTTACCCTTCCCTACAGGCAACAAACATGGGCTACCCTGGGAGCAGCTGAGGACAGCTCTGCGCCACAGACCCGAACACAGCCCAGAAGTAAATTTAATATTGCCATGGTGTGAAGTGGGTCAGTGTCTCACCAGACAGGTTGTTGCAAAAGTCACCTGTGGTACCATTGAGGATGGGGAGCAGACAGCCTGGAGGGCAGCAGCCCTTCAGAGGCATGTTCACACATCTGCAATTCCAACTGCCTTCTGCTCTCTGGGACTTCTGGTGTGGGCAGTCCTTCACTGTAGGTTCAGGATCAGCTGTGAATCAACCCTAAACCTCTAAATTCCCTTCATGTCTGACTGGAGCTGGATTTAGACACCATCCTGCTGACAAGTTGGCGTATAAGATCTGTGGCCCTGGGGCTTCAGCTCATCCTCCCATGTGCATTCAGGTTTTGCCTCCAGGGCATTGCTTGCTCAGGTCTACGGCACAGATAAGCCCTGTCAATACCTAAACTGCTGGGAAGGCTGATGCAGCAGCAGGGAGCACCGTCAGCCGCTCTGGCCCTGCAGGGACTCAGGACTCCCAGAGCAGGCAATACCACTGGGAGAAGTGCATCCTGAGGACATAGCCATGAACAGACTCCTGCCTTCTCCAAAACAAGCTGCCCTGCCGAAGGGGCTGCACCCATCCCTGTAAGCAAGGGCCACCTGTGCCAGCAGCAATGAATCAAGCCAAAAACCAAGTCATTAGGAACATTACAGCATTAGTCAAATCAACTTTGTTTTTCAGAGGGATGAAAGCCAGCAATAAATTTCACAAATAGTGGGTGTTGGTGGGTGGTAGTATTACGCAGAGGTTTGCAAGCTCTTTTCTCTTGTGTGAGCAAATTTTCATTCTTGAAGAGACATCCTGTGTGATTCCTGTTGAAGGGTCACACAGGGTTTGTTTTTCCCAAGCTCCCAGGCGAAGTGAACTGGCTTGCGGCTTGGGCTTCAGATGGAGAGGCACTGCTGTGGATTCAAGGCTCTGGAAGAAGGGGCTGCTCTGCTTGCTGGTTGCTGTCCTCATTTCAGGACCACTCTCACAGCCTTCCACATCCCTGATTATTCCTCCACTGGGACATAGATGGTCCAAAGCTTTTTCCACTGTGTTTTTCAAAGAGAACCAACAGTCTTTCCCAGAGTACTTTATCCCAGTTCCACCTCCAAAGATGGCTGTGGTCTGCCTCTAAATGATTAAGACTAGGATATAGCAGAGGTTTTGCAGAATATCTTCTTCCTCCTCCTCATTAGTGTGCCAACTTCAGCTCTCAGCCTATGCTAAGGTCAAGGAACACCTTGTGGGAAGAGCAACATAAGACAAAATCTCTAACACATGTGACAGGCTCTGTATTCCTCAAGACTTCTGAGACACAGGAGAACTTGGTAGTGCGTGAACGTGTTGCTGGTGGATCTGTTTTTGATATTTGGCTGTGAGGCATGTAATAGCGGGGTATCTATATAAGCTATAATTTAATGAACTGAGAGCTTTATTTCTGCAGCTCTCTAAACGGGCAGTTAGGTAGCCTGGTGTTTTGTAATCCTGTTTTACTTAATTAAAGTATTCCTGTCGGCTGGGTGGAAAGATGTGTTACCCTGTTACTAGCACATGATGAAAGGAGACAGACATCATTAGTGTACATGACTCCTTCCTCAGACTCCATCAGAGCTAGAGTGTCTGTAGTTCCTCTGGAACAGAATTAACATTTTTCTCATTGAAATGTTTTTTTTCTCTCATGTTCAGCTGCATAGATTTCTCCATTAAAGTATTAAACTGTTTGGTTATCTGTACTGTGCCTAGACTTTTGTGAAGGTTCATTTACAAATGAACCCCTGCTGTTAGGTTAAAGAAGGTTGATTTTAGCACTTGCAGTTCCTATAATCCTGAGTTGTTAATGAATCGACCAACTTTTTGTCATCCTTAGCATGAGAGATACTTTTCATGATCTTGACTCTTACTCCTGAAGAGCAAGATTGCACTGGAGTCCTCTCCTAAGTTTTCTTGGGTTTGTGCCATTGGAGGAGGGAGTGCATAAGAAGCAGCATCTGGCAGTACATCTGCATCGAGTCCCTGCTGACATCCTGAGATCTGTCTGCCCGGGCGCACTCCTCCTTTCATACGGAGCTTGACATATCTGGTACCCCACTGCCAGACAACCTCAGCAAAAACTTCTCTCTCCAAGGGAGGCTGAGTCACTTTTTCAGTGTCTTCATCTTGTGTTATCTCACTGCTAACCTGATGGAAGAGTATGCAGTCTCTTTTCAAACTGCTCACAGCTCTGTGGAAGTAATCTGCCAAAGAACCTTGATATGAGCAAGCTGGAAGGCCTGATCTAGGTGCAAAGATCAAACCCAGCCTTCTCCAGACCAATGACCCTGAAATTTTAATTCTTTACAAAGGACACGAAAACTAAGATGGTAACTGAGATAAATGTTGATGAGTGGATGTGACAGATCTGTTCCTCAAGGCTTTGCAAGGAAGTAGCAAGGAAGCGCTGAAAGCCTCCAGGCCAGCTCCATAGTTAGCTGATCGGTTGAAAGTCAGTTATGATTTTTTTCTGTTACTCTACATCACTTTGTGTTACACATTACTGTACATACCCTCTGGTAGACCGTTTCAAAGCAACTGAATAACTCACTGCTTAGCAAGGATACTTCAGTTTTCTTGTTTAAGTTCTGGGAAATACAAGATCATTTTTCTTTCTGAGTTGGCAATGACGATCCCCAACCTAGTGGTGGAATAGGGGGAATAACAGGAGCGTTCTGGAAGTTACTCTAGAGGTCTGTACTGTAAAGAATGATGAATATAGAATCATAGAATCATAGAATCATTATGGTTGGAAGAGACCTCAAAGATCATCAAGTCCAACCGTACACCTGATGCCACCCTGTCCACTAAACCATGTCTTGAAGTGCCACATCTAAACGTTTTTTGAACATCTCCAGGGACGATGACTCCACCACCTCCCTAGGGAGCCTGTTCCAATGCCTAACGACTCTAACAGTGAAGAAGTTCTTTCTAATGTCCAGCCTGAACCTCCCCTGGCGCAACTTGAGACCATTTCCTCTCGTCCTATCGCTAATTACCAGGGAGAAGAGCCCAATCCCCACCTCACTACAACCTCCTTTCAGGTAGTTGTAGAGGGCGATCAGAGGAGTGAGATGACAGAGGAGTGAGACCTACTTTTATCCTTTATAAGTGTGCAGTGTAATGAAAACTTCCCTTCTGTATTTCTATTATCTTTTAAATTTAACATGTTTTATGCCTATGCACAACTCCTGTGCTGCAGGAATGATTCTTGTTTCCAAATGCTCACAGGGAGCATTTTTTCTTCCTTCTATCTGTATATTTTACATGAAGATATACAAAACAGAAGTTATCTTCTTCTGAACATAGGAATTCATTTAGCAAGAGATATCTCTTCTGTGTATAAGAGCATAACATAGTGCAGCAGAAACACTTGCCCTGTGAGTTTGAGGGTGCAACAATCACAAGAAAGTAGATTGTCTCAGATGCATTGCCTCTCCATCACCCCGTAACGCTGACATAGTCCAGTCACAGCAGTGTGTATATGAGAGGTTGAATAATGCATGTAAGAGTCTCTTAAGCATTAATTTTGTTCTTTCAGTTGTCCTTCAGGCATTACCCACTCCATCATGATATCAACTTGAAAATTTCCTGATACAGAAAGTAAAACTTGTTGACAAGGAAAAATTTCAAAACCATTGCTCTTGTTAGAGTCATAGATCTGATATTTCTGTGGAGAATTTACCAAATTTCAGCATCACAGTCTTTGGAAAAAGTCATACATATTACAAGTAATTCTTATTTTGAGGCAACTCAACCAAAGGGAGGTAATTATAATTCTGTAACATTACAAATGAGAAGATACATTTGACCAAACTATATCACCCACAAACAAAATATTCAGACATATTCTCATGAATAACACAATCATGTTTACAACTTGTCTTATTTTAACATGAACTCACAAGGCTTCATGTGTAAGGGCAAGGAATGTCAAATGGCATTCACAAGAATGGAGCTGGTTTTAAAGGGCTGCACTTCAAGATAAAAAACTATACAGTGCACTGGGAAAATTTCCCCCACATATATTGCCTAACTTTAAATGAATTTGTGGCTTTGGTAATGATCTGAAGAAGTTGCTCTACTCTCTTCTCTGTTCAGCACATCCTGTTATTAGTGGAGTAACAGAGACACAGTGGCACAAAGGTAAAGTACTGCCTGAGAAGAGCAGCTCGAGAATCGCTACGATTAATGAACAGATAAACACAAATATGATTGTCTGCCTTTTAAGAAGGAACAGTCACGAGCTCATTAGGGCAGTGAGAACCCATGATATCGTTGTTAAAACAGCCTTGCTTTAAGTAGACAACCATAGCACCTTAGGTCATCTTTTAAATTAGAAGCTGAAGGAAGCCATCAAAAGGGAAGCAAGCAAAAACCTTACTTTGACTGTGCGGGCTGCTCTGAAGGCTCCTCAGGCAAGAAAGCCTAAATAAAGCTGCCCTGAATTCAGAATTTGCTGTCCCTCCCAAACCAGAGCAAGTCCTTCTCCATTACACAGTAATAGATACTTGAAGCCTCTCCAGCTTCAGCCGGGCGAGAGCAGGGGAGATGGCAGGTCACTCCCCAGCCCCTCCTTGCAAAAGGATAATGTCTACAGCATTCCTACCAAAAGCAGTAGGCATGAGCGTGGCATTCTTTGATGGGAAAGCGGTCCCACAGACACTAAGGGAAACAACTATGCAGAAACAAATTTCAAAAGGACAACAAAAGACAATTTTTCTGGCATCTCCCTGAGAACCTAATAAATAAAAGTAAAAAGCCTGAACATCTCAGCTTCTATTTATTTGTGGTAACAAATCAGGCACCAGTGATGGTAAGAGACTCACCCTGTAGGTTAAGCTCCACTCTGTTCTTTTTTGTAGCCTGTCCAAAGCAATCCAGGACCACAGTCCTACTCTAAACACCAGCAGCTCCCCACTGAGCAGGGGTGATGCTTTAGGAGTGCAGAATCAGCAAAAGGGCTCCCCTGCCATTTCCCTCCCTGTCCCTCCTCTCTGCTGACAGTACCACAGGAGAAGAAGGTGTCTCCAGAGAAATTGGGACATTGCCAGTATTAGTACATTTACATTTAACTCAAATAACAGACACAGAAAGCTACTCTGGCTTGGCATAATGTGATTTTTTTTTTTTTTTTTAATACAAGAAAGCAACAGCAACTAGCCTGACTTACATTTTGTATAAATCCCCCAAACTCTGTTTATTCCTTACTTAAATAAATGAACCATTTATCCAATAAGAGGCTGCTTCATTTCAGACATCTGTATCTCCTCCTGGCCCTTTTTTTTCCCTGTGAAGAATAAGAAGTTGAGGTAGCTCTGATTTGAAATCAGAATTAGCTTTTCTTCCACCGTTTTCTTCTTGAGCAACACGGTGAGTTGTGAGGTGGTTGTCTCCTGCAAGAATTGGCCATTTTACTTCGATTTTCTTCCAGTCTCATTCCCAGAGGAACTGCGATAGGAGAATGACATCAGTTTATCACCAAACTCCATACTCACCTCCTGTGGCTTCGCTCTTTAAAATTCCTACAATCTCTGTGAAATGGCAAACTCCCAAAGATCTATATGCTGCTCAGTTTTTCCAAGGTTCAGCAAAATGAAGCTCTTTGTAGCTCACATTTATAACTGAACTGAACAAACACCTTTTAGGGAGAACTTGGGCAAGGCATGAACTGTGCTGCAGGGCTGTCAGCTTTTATCTGCTTTTTTAGTGATTCAGAATAAGACAACAGAACCAAGTCTACTGTTTGACTACTCATGTATTTATTTGTGGTTTTAACATGCAAAACCAGTATAACAATTATAGAAATTAGAAAAAATATAGCACTGAAAAAAATATTCATGCAGAATGAGGGTTCTACTTGAACTATCCTCCACAATCACCAGTTAGTTGATTTGTCCCAATATTTATAGTTCATCATTACAACTGCCAAAACTGGCAACCACCAGGATTGTTGTCTCAATTAAGGACAGTAAACAGATTGTCCCATTTTTTTTTTAATGAAAAAATCTAAAATGTAATACTTCACAGTTTAACATGTTTAGTCATTTAAACAAGCTAAAAAATAGTGGTGTGACATCTGCTTGAGAGACACTGGTACCTAACATTTTGGCTGTCTCCCCACCAATTTGGTTGTGATTAAGGGGGATAAAAGGAAGAGCAGAGGATTCTGTCAATTAGATGCATTGATGAACTACAAAAAAGATTTTTCCACTCTTGGAAAAGTGTAGAAATACATCTACAAAAGAATGCATTACAGCAAACTAAGAGGATGATGGGGAAAAGTGTTGCAAAATATCTCCATCAGCTCTTTCAGGGAAAAAGATTGTAAGCATAAGATCACAATCTTTGCCAGTTTATTAATCTCATGGCTTCATTTCCCAAAGTGCAGGCATAATCCACTACAAAATCTTTTAAGAAGCAGTTCCAACTCACATTTCTGCTGTCTTATTGATGTGCCATATTGTTATTTTCTTAGTCATAAGCACCACTAATTATTATGCTACTACAAGTAAAACTTGAAATGCAATCAAGATCTGTAGTATCCTGTTTGTTGGCAGTCTAACTTGCCTAGTCTGCATTTCAAGCACAGGCCTTTACTGAGAATTGTCCTGAATGCATTTGACCTTCTCCAACTGGCTCAGTTATGTCTTACAGGCACAATTTCGTTTCAGAGTAAAATGAATCATCACTCTACCGGGAGCTGCTAGCAACATTTTCCTCCCTGAAAGGGCAGCATTCAAAACTTGGCCCTAAGTCAGCAGATAAGCCTCTTCCATGGTAGCAATTTTCATGGAAGTGGGATGAGTAGTTTTGTAGGGCTTTCACTGTGCCTTCATTTAGTAGGGTTGTTTAAAAACTGTTTTCAAACACACCTTTTAGGTCAACTGGCCTAGATGACACCTAAACGAACAGATGAGTTTGCTTGTGTTGCAGATGTTCGCAGTTACGTGCTGTGGCGTAATCTCGCAGTTTACACGTTGTCCCTGCTACAGCTGGTCTGATGCAAGGAAGGGGCCACGACTGATCCTGAATCATATGATGTCTATATGATATGCAACAGCAAACTTTAAACAAAGGGTTCTTCAAGAAAAGTTTAAATATATCTCTAGAGTCTATTAGGGAAATGCTTAACATGCCTCCTAAGCTTCCAGTAAAATATATTTATGGACTCTAGGAAGTCGAGTTAAAGCCTTTGCTTGGCAATGTTCACCAGCAGCACTAGTAAAACTACTATACTGCGGCTTCTGTCCTGAGATGGTCTACATCCTGGTTCTGCTTGTGTAGGGTGAAAGAGAAAAGCAAAACTGCTGAGGAAAGATTTACTGAGCAAAATCACTGCTGGAAGACTGTCGTGTCTTCCTAGCCAGAGACTCTTCCAGACAGGACATCCCCTCCCACCCACAGCATGAGGATCCAGTAAAGGCATCTCCTCCACAATCTCTGCTGGAAAGAAATTCAGTTGACTCCACAAGCAGAGGGCAACAACAATATTGATGTCTGCCCTTTCCCCAGAGGTGAATACCCTTCACAAAACCTGCCCCGTTAAGTCAGCCTGGCTGTGTAAATGGTGTGATCAGCAATCTCTCTTTGAAACAAGCGTATAAAAGTATTAGTTTTATAATAAAGTCAATCTGTCTGAAGTCGATGGAGCTACACAGAACAGCTTTGCCTGCAGAAAGAGATCTGCTCTATTGGTATTGAGGAGGATGCCAAGGGAAGTTCTCTTTATTGTCTTTTAAGTATTCATAGGCTACACTTAGTTTTAATACGAGTTTAGGGGCTAGAACTGCCTAGAATGATCCAGATACTCTAAAACTGGTGAGTATCACTGCTCATATTTGAACATTGTGCTGTTTAGATTGGTTTAATGTCCCTTCAAATGTATATATAATTCAGTGTGTCCAACATTAATAAGAGCACCAAAATAGTGAAAATACATTTATTAATAAAATAGACACCGAGCAACTCATACAAAGATAGGTGGTCCAAAAAGCAAGAGGCATATTTCAATCTCAGATAAAATTAAGGGCAAAATAAGCCACATGTTTGCAAGATTAAAATCAGTCTCTACTTTAAAATATCAGGCATGGACAACGTAGTGTTCCAGAAAGCATAAATAACTTCAGGTCGGATTCTGATTTCCCCTTGGAGTAAATCAGTTGTAATTTCAGTGAACTCAGGGGAATCATAAATTAGTAAACTCAGAATCAGACCTCATTGCTAATATTGTTATGCTTCTGCATTTTAGAAAACCAAGGATGAATAATTTGATGAGAAGTGGGAGTGTTTAGTTTTAAAAAACTATTGATGTAGTCCCATTAAAAATTATTGTGCTGATGAGAGAAAAAGGGTACTTGCTGCAATATTTACCATGTATTTCTATGTACACTGAACAGAAGTTTATCAAGTTTATCTAAGCAAAAGGAAATTTTCTGGTTACATGAGAATATTTTTCATCTAAATGAAAAGGCCTAACCTAAACGAAGCTTACAGACAAACTGCAAACTATGGCACTTGTGGGCAATATGGACTCATAAGCCACAAATCAGGGAAGCTGCTTCAGTCACACATACACATGCTTTGGATTTTTGTCTATGAGTCATAATTATGGGAAATGCAATCTTCCTGTTCTAGGAACTTCATGTTCATAAATGTGACAGTAAGAATAGCTTGCTTTTTAATGTAACTGATTCAGAAAGCAAGTTACGAGACAACCTGCATGAAGGGGATAACTACACATCTTTCTCAGGCCACACATCACCCAGATTACCACATGTAGACATTAAGAAAGCAATCCTTCCAGCATTTTGCGGAACAAGAAAATTGCTCATGCAAAGTAATAGAAGAGGTCTGCAGCTTCTGTGACATGTGGTGTGGCACTGGTGAAGTGAACGGCATGTCACATCCAAGGAGACAGCCTGTGATACGCTTTTCCCTCCACTGAAAGTCGGGCCATGTGTCAGACAATGCTTCACCATAAATGCAACATGTTGCTAAGTGTTTGGTCATGTGTGCGAGTATTAGCGGACTGCAAGTCATAAGAATGCATAAATGTTAGGATTTTGTGTCTGTAACAGTCATAATTAGAAAATGAGAGACATTTGCACATATATGTTTATGCTTCTCTTTCATATTCTTCTCGGAAGACTTGTGCTCTGAATTTCTAGAGGAGCTGCTTTGCATTGCACAAAGTGAATGAGGAGCATGACAGATAAGAAGTGGATCCTTAGAGACTCATAATGTATATGGTCATTGTTACTGTATGGTTTAAAAATTAACTGTATTGATCTAAGTTCCTTAAGTGGTGATAATGGGACTGTGTCAATTTAAAATAAATATATTTTCCATTATAAAATTTGCTACGATTTGTATCCCTTTGTCTTCAAAATCACTATAAGAAATCTTAGTCAGGCATTTCTGGAACAAGTCAGTAAATACCTCAGTTGCAACTAAACCTAACATTCATCCCTGAAATTGGTCCCAAAGACAAAGCCAAGCTAGTTCGCCAATAGAATTTCAGACTTATGATAACTTTTCAGGAAGTCAATCTGTGTAACCCTCTTGCCACATTCAGCACCAAGCGCTCTATGCTTTTCTTGGTATCAAAGCGAATCCAAACTAGAGAAAGACTGACCACATTTTTAAGAGGATCAAAACTGAACCTTCACAACCACGAGCTCAGTTATATGCCAAACTCGAAGTAGAACAGGATAAAGCCAGAATTTTACAGCTCCCTGCAGTTGCTTTGACATACTGACTTCTTCAAGTGGTTTGTGGTTACGAAAGGGATAAGAAATGTTATCTACAGTGCATATTCTGAAAGGTACTTTACAAGAACTGAAGGATGTCATGGAGCCAAGATTTTCCCAATTATTAGTATGCATGAAAAAAAAGGTTTCTTAATACTTATAACTTCTCACATTAGTTTGATGATTAAAATGATTGCATAACTGGAAAGCAATTTTTTTTTTACAATATCCCCTAACAGGTAGAGCAAATTCATACCACAACCAGCAGGAAGAGTATAATTAAAATACGATTTGGACTTCATATTAATAACAGAGCAATACACTAATTAAAAGCAACATCAACTGAACTTTCTATTTACACTAGTTCAGACAGCACAGGAGGCAAAGAACTTTGTTTCAGAGGCATATGTGAATGTTAGAGCTTCTGTCATCCAGGTGCCATTTCTGACAGAACACATGTGTGCTGAACAGTTGGCAAAAGAATGAAAAAGATTACTGCAGATATATGGGCACACAGAATCTGGGATGACATAAAATTAAGTCCATATAGGAGGTGACAGACTGCTTCTAAAAAGATTTTTTTCCCCCACAATTTCTTCCATCTTCGTGCATGTGTGTGTGCACACATGCACAAGAAAGATTAAAAGGGAGAGAAAGGATGAGGGTTTTTTTTGATATATTTTAAATACAAATCAAGACAAGACTTTTTATTTGGTATTTCTGCTTTCTTTTGGGAAAGGAAAAAGAAACTAATTTGGCTATTAGGAAGCTTTGATTCCTAAATTTAGTCAAGGCAGACTCTCCTCCTGTGAAGTCAGCATCAATACCCATGATAATAATAGCACCTGTCTTTTGACATCAAAGTTCTTTGCCTGAGAAAAAAATAATGTAAACAATAAACTTCATGTATTGTACTGATGCTCCTGGCTTTGATGTTAACCAAATACACTTGCTGGGCATGAGTGTTCTTCTCTTATTTTGGAGATCTGGAATGTAAAAGTGACTGACGTATTGCAAAACTTTCTTACGAATTTCGACTGCAAGAGATGGCATCATTTACTGTCTCACAGTGAAGGGACTGTGTGTTCCTATGTAGTCTTGTCGAAGCTGAAGAAATCTTGATGATAGATTCATTTTCATTGCATCTGCTAGTTTTCATCTGGATCCAGATCAAGGTCAACTTCATTGGAAATGTTAAGATAAAAGAAAGCATAGAAAGCCAACAAAAATACCAGTATAGCTGCAAGGACAAGGGCAACTTCCTATAGAAATAAGAGAAAAAAAAATAAAACAAAACCTGTTAGAAATAGTACCATATTTTCAGATAAATCAGGAATAAATATTATTTCCCTTCGATAATGCACATCAAAGTAACATCAGACAGATATAATTGCATCAGGCATTGACAGTTTAATGACTTCTTCTTTGTGATTACCATTTCAGAATGTTATAAAATCCATTCACTTAATAAAGACTTTGGTGAGTCTGATATACTGCCAGAAATAGGATATTTGGCTTAAAGATCTTCGGTCTGACCTAGAAACAGGAGCTTTATCTCCTTTTATTATGCTATACCTACTTTTTTAAAAGAAAAGAGAGAATTCATAAACCACAGTTTTGAACACAAATTTAAGTTATGAATTTACACTGTGAATTTTGATGTTTTCTAGCAATATGTTACTGCTTTTTGCCAACAAATTTGTAATTTTTTAATGAAGCAAACACAGTATGGTGGAAGTCAATGAAAATTGCTACCTCTACCTCCCAACCTCCTGGCATGCATTAGAATTTGGAGCTACAAAATCCTTCGGAATTGGATGGAACTTTTCTTCCTTCCCCTCTGCAATAAGGCAAAAAGCACAACAATTTGCACTTGCACTTGTCTCTCTTCCCATAAAATATTGCAACTTGCTGCATCTTCCTTAATTAACATAAAAGAGTCTTCCAAAGTATACATGATTTATAGCAGCTTTCAGAAGCAGAAAAATGTTTTTGTACTACACATCATACTCATTATGTGACTGCCTATCATCATATTCTATCTTAAGGCTGGACTCTGTTAAGCTCCAACTTTAGATCTCAAATATAATAAATCACAGTATGATCATCCTCTTTATAACACTACTTCTTTCAAAGTCACAGTATTTCACATTTTAAAGTTTTTATTTTCCTGGAAAGCATAGCACACTTCCACTTGACAATGAAACAAGAAATATAAATTTGAGAAAGATCCTTATGTTCCTTCAGTTCACAGAAAGTGCTACTTCCACAGCTAACAACATGCACTGCTTCATTCCTTATCATCATGATGTATTTTTAAAATCATGCACTGCAGTGCTCAAATGGAACAGGTTAGTTTGTACCCCCCCAAAACTGTTCTCCGTCTACAAAAAAAAGCAACAGCGTCCCCTCCAAATCTCAGCTTCATGTTAACCTACAAACCATGTACATCAGAATAATCCAGCTGTATACTTAAAAGGAGAGAAGAAAAACAGTTCAGTGACTTCATAACAACTAATCTGAATTGGTACAGAAGATGCCACATCAAACCTACTCTGCCATTGGGACTGAAAGGAGATGCCTACACCGCACCTAGACAGTCAGATACCCTTTACCATCCAAGGAGGGAATCTGACCCTCTTTGGCGTAAGATTCATTGTGTCCTCTAAAAGAAGTCAGGTGAATTCTCCCTAAAAATGCCTGTTTCTCCCCTTAGACTAGAAGGGGAGTGGAAATGATATCTCTGGTGGGGAGACCTGTACTGTAGGACAAATTCTATCCAGTATGTCTAGACTGGTGATGGATCTGTGACCAACTTTGTTTGCCCACTGCCATGAAGGAGTTAAAACTGTGTTAGCTTCATTTTTTTAAAGTCTAGCCCATAATCTGGCATTCTTCTATAGAACAGCATTTCATTTGCATTTACATGAATGCATTATATAGTTTATCAGAATGTTGGATCAATAATTCAACATATGCCATCTAATAAACTCTGAAATACTACCGCCTAGTTGGCATATGCTCTATAGGAGTCTTTGTTCTATAGAAACCTTTGCTTTACATTTTATACAGATGATTAATTGAGATGTACTTTAAATTTATTTTACCACATTAAAATTGCTCCTGTAAATTTGCTGAGGCTGTTTGCTGCAGATTTCAACTACATTTTCCTCTTAGAATTATATCATCCTCTGAACCTCATCCTCCTGATTTCATATGATTTGATTAAAAAAAAGAAAGTACATCTAATTCACTAATATATCAAAAGAAAGTGATTTTTGCTTTGTTGCAGTTGCAACACGTCAGTATCTCACAAAAGGGCATGGCAGCATCAGACAGGTTTCATTTATTTCCTTGTATCCACAGCTGTGCTCCCAGACCCATCTGGCCACACAGCTACTAATCTTAAGAGGATGTAATAAACAAGTGACATACAACTGCAAGCTCCATCTGCTCAGGAGAGTGGACAACAAAACCGTACAATGCAGGCACCATTCACACTTGACACAGAGAGCAAATTCATTCCAGTATTAAAAAGTTTTTTCCCTTGTTTGGATGCCATGCTTGCCACGCTTTCTGCTTTACAATAGGTTCACCTTTCTTCTCCCTCCTTCCCAGTCTCCCTTATGAAACGCTGTGGCAGCGGCAGGAAAATTTTGGGGAATGTTTGCATTAAAGATCTGTTTTCTAAGAAGTGGAACTGGGAAAGTCTTGATTTTTATTCTCAGCCTGCCCAGAAACTGCTTTGACGGGGGTAGTTCTTTAATTCCCCTGCCTAAGTTTTACAGTGAATAACACTGAGGTAACACTATTCCTTTCCTTACACAGGCATTAGGAACTGGGTGGCTGGATCAGTATTTATTAACTCTGGGAATGAAAAGCCTTATTGAAATTCCAGGTTTGAGAATTATGCAAGAACCTTAATTTTGCATTACCGAAGAAGGCAGAGTAAAAAAAATCTAAAATAAACAGACTAACAAAGGACACCTGGCTCTCAGCTAGGGATATGCAGTCTCTTAAGAATTGCATCCAGTTTATGAACTTTAAACATAAATTTTGCAATGTAAATAGCAAAGGAGATGCTACACCACTATACTGTCTTTGCAACAACAGTATATATTGTAATTTTAATTTGTTTTATACTTATCAGGCTTTGCTATTTGTATTTTAAGCCATGCATAGAAATGAAATGTTAAAATACTCCCCGCTCAGCATATACAGCTCCCTTTCTCTTGCACTTTGTGGATCATCCCCATCATCCCTCTGCGAAATCCATTTACTCAGAGGATTTCACCATGAATAATTAACCAATATACAGAAAGTCCTATAGAAATAAACTTAAAATGCTCACAGAGCTTTTTCTCCTTTTTTTCTTTTATAACGTGGTACAGTACGCTAAACATCCCTGCTCTCAAATCCCAAAGTACAGTCAAATAAGCCTTTAAAAGGAACAGAATTTTCTATTATATTCTCTTGTATTTAGAATAATGTCTGTAGAACTCTACTGATTTCAACTTGGTTAATTTTTTCAGTAACTTTTCCATAAAGGAAACACATGCCATTACAGCATAACATAGATTTAATTCTCCTATCATTTTTTGTCAGTTTTATGCCAAAATACTTGGATAATGTCCTCAGATTCACCCCGATGGAGCAAGTTGCAGAGTTGGGATCTAAACAAGATTAATCAGGAGATGAAAAAATAGGGGTGAGGAAAAAAAGTTGGCTATAACAACACAAATCCGGACACTGTGTATGGCAGCATCATATCCTACACACACAGAGAAATATCACACTTTCAGGAAATTTCGGATTTTTTTCTACATTTTTTATTGTCCTCCAAAGAGAATTGTACGTTTTTTGTCTGAAACCAGGTTAAAACTAGGTGAAAGAGTACCACAAATTGCTGTCTTTGAAATGGTAAACTATCCTTAGCTATTTCTGAAAAGAGATGAAAATCATGCTGACCAAGGATACCTGTAGAAATAAAACAAACATACATGGACTTGACAATCAACCTTTTTATCTCATATAATTTCTAACTGGAAGACTTTATCTGGACATTCACTGTGACCATTTTTTAGAGTTTCAACAAAATCATATTTAAAAATGGATGTTTACTTCCTTAATGCAGGACATTCTATGTCTAATACAAGGTAACAGAAGTAATTTATTAACTTTTATCAGTAATTTTTATGTTTTAGATTTTTTATTGTAAAAAAATTCAGATGGAATAAAGATCATTATTGTCTCAAATAATGAAAACAAGGTACTATTAGAGAGTCATCTAAAAGGCCTGGCTATATGATCACAAACCAACAGGATTCATTTTAATACAGCTAAATGCAAGATAATATATACAGGTATCAAAGATGGGGATAGTACTTACAAAGTGGAGGCCTCGGCCTTGAAAAGCTGTGACTCTAAAAAGGTCTCTGGATGTAGGGGGGTAACCACTCTCTCAGTGCGATCTCTGGATGTGCAAAGGCAGAGGGATTTCCAGTAGGGAGACAACTGGTATTTATTTTATCATAGAGAAGAATGAGAGGTAGTTTGGTTACAGCATATAACTATATATGCCATACACCTGTATTTAAGTAAGGCGCTTCACAGTGTGGGGTCCTTCTATCTTGTTTACAAGAACCTCTCAAGGTCCAGCTGCGGTTAGATAAGCTCACCCTTGAAATAAGACATCACTTCCTAGGAGCAAGAATGACTGAACATTCCAGTTACCTCTTGGGGAAAATACGGACTTCCATGGCTGTGAGTCTTTTATGGTCCAGTCTCTCAAAAAAAGTACACTTTTATTTAGCTATTGGGAATACTTCAACTTGGGCTTGTGTGAAAAGGAGGTCTTGGCTGCCAGCCTCGGAGTTGGCGAACTCAGCCCTCCACACTGGTTCTCTCCTTCAGGGCCCTGGGAAGACTGAGATTATTTACACGGTCAGTGCTATACTCTGAACCCCTGAAGTACCGTATTGTTAAAAGTAATGACACTTCACACTTCAGTGCTTCAGACTTCCCTATATAGGATCAAAAGTAGTTTTCTTCTTTTTCAGGAAATTTTCCTCCAATTGTATTGATTTCATTTCTGGGATTTGAGGTTTTGTTGTTGTCAACTATTCCTTGAAGTGTTAGAGACTGGTCATAAGTAGAGACCAAAGCCTCAGAAAGATGGAGTACTGCTCCGAGATAGTACAGAAAATCCTCCCAAGCTCCTACTTGGTGCATCTTGTTCACACGCTCAAACCACCATGATTACTGTACTTACATGCATAGGTAAGGCCAGGGTCAGATGGGAGCAATCTGATTTTGTTTTTCTCTTTGTACGGGTTTTTACCCCTCCTTTCCATTTCAAGGTCAGCGATCAAAGTCTGACTACCGGAATCACTGGCAACATCAGACTTTGTTCACTGGTGGCACATTAAGCTGCCCTGCTCTTTATATGAGGCACATAAGCTGGTAGAAGACTTAGTATTTTGGCCATTATAAAGTGCTTGGACTTCCTAGAAAGTATTTGGACGAAATTTTATGATCTGTAACATATAGAAGGCCAGATCAAATGATCTAACAGTCCCTTGCGGCCTTAATTTCTGCAAAGCTATGAAACTATATTCCCAACTTATCTTGGCAAATGTAGTTCACTAACTTAGCAGATTATGAACAGCGTGAAATCAGAGAATATCCTTTGCCAAAATACACTAGGAATGCCTTGTTATCTATTCATACATAACTTGTTCCAGATGAGATAAACTCTTAATAGCGAGCTAGCTAGCTACACAATAGATTAAATAGATATGCAAAAGAATGACAGACAGTAAGCTCTCACTTTTTTAGAAAACATTTTTTCCTTAGCTCAATCGATGTACTATGTTGCTAATAATTCTCCATGGAGTGGTATTCTGCAGCCGATTATGTCTTTGCGAGTGGATGTAAAATACTACTGTTCAGATTTGTGTCTACCTTTCAACAAGAGAGAAAACTTCATCATCTATCCCATGGACCACTGATTCATTCTTGCAGCCTGTGAAACGAATCTCTCGCCAAGAACTCGCATTACTTTCGGCCTCTGCATACCAAACCCCAGCTATCTGGGGCTGAGCTTCCACATTCCTCAAACCACTTTTGACTTACCACCCTCCTGCTGGCACCTCTTCCTCACCCACCAAGGGCAGAGTTAGCATCGATGGTGCAGACCCCTTGCTGCTCCACCTGGTAAGGATGAGCAGGTGGGCTTCCACCAGCATGGGGTCCTCGCAGCAGGACAACAAAACAACCACACAGAGAAGGTTCAGAGGCTCCCTTTTTGGTACTGCTACAAAGAATTTTGTCTTATCCAAACACGAGGAGACACACACCACACTGCTTTCTCTCCAAGTTGTTTCTCGAGACAGGGGTCCTGCTTTTCCAAGAGATACCGTATATTTTGGCACTGTCTGCGTTAGCGTCACATATATAAACAGAGCCAGCACAATAGTTCTGCTACAATATTTAATTTTTAAACATGTTTAAAGAGCAAATATTACACATACCAAATACTAGCATGGTCACCCTGCTTGAACTAACTTTTGATAGTTATTAGTGCTTAGCTGCTTCTCTGACATTATCAACACGGATAAAATCTCTCATTGGGGAAATTAAAAAGTACTAAATGCCAGTGACTGAAAGAAACTTTGTTACTTTAAACCTTGTATTAAAATGACAAGGCAATCAAAGTTTGACAAGACAAGCTAATTAGTATGCCAGCGACGAAATGTGAAGGATCTCCAGGGGATTGGTTCTGAAAAGTTTTATGTCATTTATAAAGCCTTTTTTTTTTAAGCGAATGTTGTCAGCTCTCATGGTGAAATACACAACAGCTGAATTTCATTATCTTCATAGAAATTAAAGCCTAAAATCCCTTCACGATTTTCCAGTCTTCTCGCCCCCCTCCCCCAATACTACACCGAGTCTTAGTTTACAGCCATGAATATGGCCTCTTCAGGACACTACCGCAAAACAGCTCCAGAGGTATCAAGAAGCATTAAAAATCCTATAGTTTTAAGTGTAGGTAAGGTACGTATTGTGTTAGGTATTTCACAGAATTATAAAAATATTCCTCTTTCCTAGAGAGCTTGTACTTTTACATGTATGATAAGGATATCCTTCCTCTACATATTTTTATTAACTGCAACTTAGCTTTTTACAGGAAAATGGTAATATATTTTGAAATCCTGCATACTGCATCATGTACTGAAACTTGGATAAACAAAAAAAATACATGGTCAATACACATATGTATGTGTTTTTTCAGAGATTTACAAGAACTTCAGACATTTCTATTTAAAGTGTTGCCTACTTATTACATTGCACTGTAGTTACACCACTTTTTTTTTTCCCTCAACACAGATTGAAGTTAATCAACTGTCACAGCACAGAATCAGGGCCTACATCATATGAAAAGACTAAAATCCCAGCCTTTGGAAGGTGAATCATGTCAATTATCACCATCAGAAAACTTCTTTAGTATGAAGGGACAACTGTGAGGATACCTTCCCAAAGGAAAGCTCAGGCACACTCAAAAACTCTGAATATTAGGAAACAATTAAAGGAATGCACACGGAAGCCTCAAAATAGTTTAATGAATGTACATAACCTGATGGGACCTCAACTCTGCTGACTCTTCTGACAGCCACAGACATGAGGAGCGGTTTAACACCCTACTGTCACACTAAGCAGGAGACTTCAAGAAATTCTTAATTCAAAATTTATCCAGAAGACAACAGAGGAGTATCTGGGATAGGTATGGAGGATGAAGGTAAGAAGATTGCTCTGGGACAGCTGGAGGAACTTAACAATGGCAAAACAAGCCCTGCCTGAGACAGGGGGAGAGGTTCTGGGGTTTCACAACTTGGCAGCCTCTTCTGGGGCAGGGAGGGCGATTTCCCCGCAGGCTCTGCAGGCACGACCGACCGCTGCCCGTGGTGGGAACCGCAGGGTGAAGAGCTGTCACTGCGGGATGGGAAGAGGTGTAAGTTTACCCCAAGACCTTAAATATGCCTTGCTTCTGTGCTGAGCACCACAGGGTCTGTCAGTAGAAGCGCAGAGTTTTATTTTACAGGGATTGCCCATATTCTGGTAGAAGTATTGTAACATTTAGTAAGCCTGAGGTTATTGGCATTAAGCAGGCTCAGTGAGAAGGATGCGCACAAAGGCCCTGCTTTCCTTCCCCCACAAGTATATCCCCGAAAAGTGCCCAACTCACCTTCAGCTCTGTCAGCTTTTCTCAGCAATTCGGAAGCAAAGCAAATGACTGTGATCTGTTTGGGGATGATCCAGAGTCATATTTTAAGGTCCAGGGATGCAAAAAATATTACAACCGGAAGACAATATTTTAAAGAATTTCTTCTGGTTTTTTTTAAGGCAGAGGCAGAATTGCAAACCTCAAACATTGTACATTGCAACTAGCAGAACCCCAGAAACACAACATCCCAAGACCTGGAGAGCACGTGTGTGCCTTGACAGCAAAACTCATTCTGACCTAGAAGTCAGCTGGTGTTCTCCTATAATATGCAGGAATATATTTGTCCAAAATAAACTGATCTCGATTTCTTTACTCACTAATACTCGATTCCTCATTATACATATGATTACACAGATGCTTTCTTATTCTCCTTCATTTTAAAGTAAGAATTACTTAAGAAAATAAGGAAACAAAACAGGTTTGGAAGGGCCAAGGTTCTTATTTTTCTCACTTGTGAAAGACATGCAAAACACTTGCACATTTTGAAAGAACTGGGCTGTACAGTAAAAGTCTCCAAGTAGAACATCACTTTTAAAAGGTCATGTCATTGAAAGTAAAACGAAAAGTAAAATTTGATAAGAAAGGAAGGAAAAAACATTGAACTCAAAAGGTTAATAATCTATCCTTTAAACAAAAAAGGCAATCTACTTTTTCTCATTAAAACCTGACACACAGCACTAACTGAGGAGATTATGTTGTGAAAACATACTGCATTGCACGGTAATGCTTGATCGAGATCAGCAATCAGAAGCAAAAAGAAGCACTGTTTCGTGATTATAATAGCAAATTCTGGAAGACAACCAAATACATCATCTGGCAGCTCAACAGCTGTTACAGCTTGGTAGTAATACCTTGGCATTTGCTATAAGCTATAACTTGAAAAAATTGATTTCTCATCTGCCAGAAACAAGAAAATGTTCTCCTTTTAACATTTCTGAAGTTTCTTTCACTAGAATACTCAGGTATTTGATCCACTTTTTCATTTTACTCGGTTTTCACCCTTGATGCTAAGATAATTGTATATCAATTTGATTCAAAAACAAGTTTGAGGGAAAAATACCGGATGCAACTTAAATACACAATGTGCGTTCAGATAAATCCCATTTTGATGACACACAGGGTAGAAGATAGCACAAAATATTCCTAATTGTCCTCCTTGCTCATATTCACAGCTGTGATCAAATAGTCATTATTATACTTCATACCTGCCCGAAAAAGGGACATATCCAAAATAAAGTTCAGTACCTTTCCCTGTGTTTTACTGTCAGTTAAGCCTTCTTTTTCCAAGTCAGAGGCAGTACACAAGGATGTAGACTGAGATAATAACACTGAGAATTTACAATACTTAACAAACCCAGTCTTTAAATTACTCCTGGGTACAAGATAGGAAGAGGAAGAAGGAAGATGTTTATTGTAATTTTTATAACTATATGAAATCGTTAAAGCATTTGTTCTGTGTGTAGAGAGGCTCCCTGAAAAGATCAATTTTCTAAGCATATAGTACTTTATTGACCTTAAAGTAGCTATGCATCATAACAAGGACATGGACTACTTAACATCTTTTAGCATTCCAACTATTCTAGTTATTTTAGGGTTAAATAAAAGTAGTCCATCATAAATATTTTAGATTCTGGCATTGCACTTGTATTTTGAAATCTCATAAACAATATCTCTCAGAAATCGATGTTCACACAGTACATCTATGGGGAAAAGAAACAACATATACACAAAGGTGGGATAAGCTATCAAAGAGATCTCTACCTTTACGCCTACTGCAGTTTTCTTGGCCTCTGCTTTTAATCTTGTAGCTCTTAACATAGGTCTGGTTTTCTTATAATCTTGTTTTCCTAGAGTAGAAAAGCACATTTAATGAAAATCATGCAAAAAGAATATAAAGAATGTCAGCAATTATTTCAGTTGAAAAGTCAGATCTAACATTTTGAAAACATCCCACAGTCCAGCACCTTAAACAGGAGCTACTCTGTAAGACAGGGGCTCAATCCATGGAACAACGGTCCTTAACACAGACAATGACAGCAACAAGCAAGAACCGACAAAACAGCCTAGAACCTTTTACTCCAGAGGGACATCAAAATACACGTACGGATAGCCACCCACTAGTACAATGTTTATTAAATTGTTCAGTAAGCATCAGACAGCAAATAAGTAGATTAAAGGTGGATAATGTTTTTCCCTCACATTTCAATCAAAACAAAATTTTCATTATACTTTTTGTTGGTTAGTCATCTCTAATGCATATATAAATGTGTAATACAGGACATTATGGTGAGTGTAAATGTTTCATCATTCTGAACCGGAATATTATTTGCAAGTATCAGAACTAGGAGACATGCGAGTCAGTCCGAGTAAGTGCTAATAAAACCATTGCTTCATACCACCTGCTTGTAGAAACATGTTACATAGAATGTTCTACAAGTGTCTTAGACGGACTTTTTAAAAGTTACAGGGACTACCTCTTGCAGCCACAAAGAGTGCAGCCAAGTGTTGGATTACTGTGAGTCCATATGAACTGAGTTCAGAGGAGGAGATGCAAGTACTTAGAATGGGCATAAATCATTTATCTCAATAATAAACCATAAACCACTTGATATCTCTCAGGGATATTTTTGCTGTCTGAAGGGCCTGTTACTGGTGTACTATGTACTATTAACCACAGCTTCTTTAAGTCAACAGAAATCAAGGTACAGACAGTACAGATTCAGTCATAAAAGGAGGAGAGGGAAAAGTGGAATCTGTGAAAAAACTGCTCAGAGGGGTAGAGCTTCAGTACAACTGCTTTGGCTTTTTAAAAAGGCCTTTTCCATTTTTTCTCCCCTAATGCATACATGCCTTTTTGTCCTTTTTGTCTCTTTCCAAAGGCGAGCTACAGTGGTTAAAGCAGAAATATTTGGCCATTTTTAAACCATTAATTTTACCTAGCTGTACATTAGCTTTCATTATTGTTACATTCAAATAATTTAACCTTTCCTCTAAAACAGTGCCCAGTAGTTTTGTGTATGCAACACTCCCATTTGCTCAACCAGATGTGATCTTACATTCATAATCAATAGTGCAAACTTCTAATTTTATGGTCACCTTCAAAACTGCGATATTATAGTGCAGTGGTGAAATGCTGAAACATGAATTAGAAAAGTCAAGTCTTCTTCAGTGATATACTGGATGCGTGGTAACACACCTCTGCCTTTATCTACTCTCTCTATCGCTCTGCGCATATTCAATACAGAGCTCCTCTCTGTAGCATATTGTGGATGCTGAACTCGCTTACGAATTTGCTTTCATTGTATAATCTCTCCTCAGCCCTAGGGATTATATATTGTGAAGGTTTCCGTATTATCCTTTGGTCAGATATTATTCATAAAAGACCTGAAATAACTTAGAAAATACTCAATGACAGAAGGAAAAATAACTGAAACCATATCTATTGAGAAAAAAAAAAGAGCATATATCCATGGAACCTTCTTAGAGGACAGAGTAAAGAAAAGATGACAGAATGACTATTTATGTCTGATGCTCCAATATATTAATCCAGTCAATGTATCTCATTTGCAGGACATGACCACTGCAGCATTATTCTTCAGAAGTCAATGATATCTGATAATAGGATGCATCAGGAGTAGAGCAATTTTTTGAACAGTTAGTGAAAGAATTGCAGGAACCACCAAAATGGCTAAGTCATGAGATGAAGCCACCCAGAAAGAGAACGTGTTTCTTCTCCATAAAGTACTGCAGTCGTACTTTTGCTATGAAATAGTTAAAGAGCTGTCAGAATTTCCATTATAAATGGCAGGAGTTTATAACTCATAAAAATTCACTCCAGGCTGAAATTTGGCACAGATATACCCCAGCCTTGAATTTTTTTGTTTGTTTGTTGGGAGCCAACTTTCAATAAAGTGATGCAGCTGTTCTTACTTACTTGTGAACAAACTACAGAAATTTATCCATCTGAGATGTTTTAAGCAAGAAAAATACCTTCATTTAGAAGTATATAACTGACAAGGACTAAGTTCAATTTCAGTTCTCATAATTCAGGTTTGCTTCTCTCCCATCTAGGGTAAATAAAGCAGGGCAGTCAGAGGTTTCCCTTCCATGGATGCAACAGCATTAGATAATGAAAACTAGAAAGCTTTGTAAGGCATATTAGGAAAGAGAAAGAAGTCAGCTCCTGAAACCCACCTCCCCTTCCTCCCATTGCCCATTCTTCCTCCTCCTCTCCAAGGCTCAACTGTGAAGGTGACACAAGCAGGGGTAAATACTGCACAGGAGACCCAGTCTGTGAACTATGTCTATCAGCAGGACCAAGTCTATTCCAAGAAAAAGGAACGCTTACTGGTCTTCTTTCCCTTGGTTTCAGGCACTCTGCTACTGTTTATTCCAGTATCGTGGCTATGGGTAAGACTGGATTCGACTCATCTAGAGAATACTTCCAGACTCATATTAAATCTGATACAAACAACTAACCTCCCTGTATAACAAATAGGCTATTTTAATAATGACTCTAGAGCTGGCAGTTCTCCAAATCTATGCACCTGCCATTAATTTACCACTCTCCTTGCTAAATGTGATAGCCAAAAGGAAAAAAAAAATACGGTAGGGAAGCAGTCTGAGTCCACCAAGTGCAAAAGTTCAAAAAGGGCATCTGTGGAGTTCTTTGTAATGAAAACCAGATTCAGCAATTGTACTAAAAGACTCTTAAAACATCTGAACTTTCTGAGGCCTTGGGAAAGACGACTGCACTACAGGACTATAAAGAACTATGAAATGCAAAGCCCCTACCACGTGAATACTGATCATTACCACCTGGAAAAGAAGCAGAAATAAATAATACAGGCTCCCTATGTTCTTTGGGGCCTGCTAATTCAACCAGTTGGAATATGTATATTCACACTCCCAAAGTCTTCTAGTTTTGTCTCACTTATCCTGCAAGCTTTCTTGTACATTTATCTGTCAGAGTCATCAGCTTAAGCTGTTTCTTCTTCCCAGGAAGTGACGGTCAAACCCAGTTAAGATGGACTCATCAGACAAAGCCCCATTTGTCTGCTTTTCCCAATGTCTATTCAAGACACTGAGCTTTCCTGAGGGAATGTATGAAGGCAAGAAGAAGAAGCCAAAAAGATAGAACTGGAAAATTTCCAGACTAAATCTTACTTTCCTCTTCTACTTCTCATTATTATTATCAATTCATCATCTCATCTCTTCTCTCAAACTCCAGTGGCAGCCTTCTTTAACTATTTTTTACAACTACCCCATTTCCCTTTTTTTTTTCTTTACAACTTTTTCTGAGTCCATCACTTTCTTTCCATATTTAAGGCCAAAGAACTAGTCCATGATAAGGCAACTTTTCTTACCGACTACAGCCATCATCTCTCTGCTTGTCCTGCTTCCTGCCAGTCCCTCCCAAGACCAGGTGCAGAGATCATCCACCTTTCCAATTCAGTGCTTGAAGTTGCCTTTGCCCTCCAGAAGCTCTCCAGAGCTCACCTTTTATCCCGCCCCTTCCTTCCATCTTTCTTGCACAGTTCTTTCCATTCCTTTGGTGGCAAAGTGACCCCAGTAGCAGCTGAACTGAGTTGTGCCTTGTTTACAGATCCTGCTTGGAAAACTTTCCACAGGTAGAAATGAAGACTATTCCACTGGCTGTAGGATTAGAAAAGGGTGAAGATAAGGGTGAAAGACGGGGACTTTTTGAGCTACTAAACACAGCTGTATTGTGAAAAATGCCAAAGAGTCTCCCTCAGAGTGAATATTAGGGTTTCATACAATATGCAACATGAGTTTGTTCCTCCTCCTGTAACTAGGATTAAAAATCTATGGATTTCAAAAGAATTTTTGTGATTTATCTCTACTGACAATGGAAATTGAGATCCCATATATGTTCTATTCAACAATTTTAATAACAGATTAGAAACTACCTGACCTTGTATATTCAGTATTCTTTTTACCTAAACATCCAATGACAGCATGATTAATGCAAAACTTGAACTAAATAATACACATGAGCTAGACAAGTTTGTTCAGTTCTGGGTGACCATTTTTTTTTTTTCATTCTACAGAAATACTGTGACATTACTAGGTAGTATGCATAACACTGTACTTTTGCATATGTACCAAGCTCTGTCATATATGTAACTGAGAATGCAACATGCTGAGCACTATATTTAAGAAAATTGACTACATTTAGGATTGTGTTTAAAGATGCTGCCATTTAAGATACAACCTGAACAAATCTATAGAATAACTTCACGACAAAAAAAAAAATAGATTCCTAACCCTTCTAGATATTTAGTCTTTCATTCTAACAATAGCTCATTACTGGAATTGAATAACAGACTAAAGACTGCCGCTCTGCTTTTCAATTCATCAGGCTTAAGCAGAAACAGGACTGCATCTTTGGCCTTTGTTGATGCTGCTGTCCAAGCTTATTATCATATGAATATCTAGTTATTGTTTTATAAATGTTCACATTTCGGGAGCTCCCTGCTTTCTTTTCTCTCAGTAGACTTTACAATATCCACCTTCATTATCATCATGTGGCAGCATTGCTCTTTGCCTGCATTTGCTACTTTAAAAATTAATGCACTGCTATTTTCTGAATACTGTACTGTGTAAGCTGCTTATGAGTACATTATGCTATCAAGCAAGCACATGCAGAAAAGCTTCCTAAACTGTTATTCTTTCAATGAAAATACAGCTGGTTCTGCTTCAAAGGCACTTCTTTTCACCTGCAAATGGACTTGCTCCTACACTTATTCCTCAATTCATTGTCTTTTATTTGTGTCTGCAAATCTTTAATTGCCTTTAATTAGAAAAAAGTAAATTCAGTGCTTTAATCTTGCAAATACATTCAATCATAATTCTGTCTGGGATGAATACCAAGTTCTATTCACTGACTGATCTTTATAACAAAGGTATATAAATTTATTGTCCGTTTATATAGACCACACCAATTAAGCCACAATGGAAAAGCAAATAGATAAGAGTCAAAATATTTGAAATGAGAAATGTGCAATCTAAATTTAATTACTCAGACAAATTATTTGAAGATGAGTTATTTACAGCATGCCAAAAAACCTGACAGATAGTAAAATTTGCTAATCAACATTACAGATTTAAAATTCCTTTCAACACTTTCAGTATAATTCGTAACAACCAACAAACTGCTGTCCTGAATCTTTCTGTGCTGGTATTATAGTCATAATCAAAACATTAGTAAGACATTTTCCATACAGTAGCAATCCATTTCATATGTTAAAGTATTGTTTAAGGTGTAATAAAACTACAACTACTGGGTAAATTTTAGTTACCAGTAGTAGTTTAACTAAAGTACATTAATGTAACTCATGCTGAAACCTGTACTAAAATGTATCCATAGCTAATTAGAAACTAGCGAGACTGTGGAAAGCTTTACTGTCAAACTGGAAGTGTGAAATCACACACCTAGTTAAGTTGAAATCAATGTTCTTCTTAAGATTATTGATCTGAATTAGTGAAGGTTCAAGGAACCCTCCACAAAACCACACAAAACAAATACAGAACAAGAAAATGGTCCTCTGGTCTTTTCAGGGTTTCCACCATCGGACTTCGGGCATCCCCTCCTTTTTCCCTGCTGTAACTGGGGGAAGGGAAAAGTCAGATCTCGCTGGCAGGGGCGAAGGTCCAAGATGGAGGAAGGCTCAGTCACACTATCCTCCACAACCTCCTTACATGCAAGACATAGAAGGTCACAGCCATTGCACCTGACTTCAGTTTTAGGTGATTGATTGTCTAGGTCTCTCTTTACTTCCCATAGAAAGACTTCTCCAAAGAGTGAGTGACAGCAGTCTACGTCAGCCTAAAGTGCTCCGTGGCAGCACCTATTTTACTGTCATCAATGACAGAGAAAGCCTAGAGATGTTCAGCACCCAAGTCAGATGAGTTGGTTTCATCTCTAAGGTTAAGCAGAATGAATCTGAGCCAAGGAAACCAGATCTAAAGGACAAGAGGAGAAGGAGAACCAGTTTCATACATGATTTTATCTAGACTCTCAGGACTTTTGTCGACATGGCCAAATTACCTTTGAAGTTACTATCTTGAGTATTACTAGTACTATAGAGAGAACACCACAGAGTCACAAAGGGACTGTAAAATGCATCTAAAATCACAGCTTGATTTCCACCCTTGCTCAGCTATGCCATGGTGGTTCCCAAGCCAGTCAGCTATGTCTGTACTGCAAAGCCGCTGTTGTGAAGATGTGCCATAATTATCACAGTGCTTCTTCAGAACCATACCTGTGTACCAGCTATGGTCCCTGGGGCTTTAAGCGACAGACTCACAGGATACTTTAGGTTAGAAGGGATTTCTGGAGGTCACCTGGTCCAACCCTCCACTCAGTTCAGAGCCAACTTCTAAACTGGATCCAACCTGAAATTTAGCTCCAGTTGCTCAAGGAGCTCGTCTAGCTGAGCTTGTCTAGCTGAGTTTTGAGTATTGCCAAAGGTGAAGATTCCACAGCCTCTCTGAGCAACCTTTTCCAAGATTTGACCATCCTTCCAGTAAAAACATTTTTTTGAGTCTTAGGTTAACAGAAACATTTTGTTATGTCTTATACCTACTCAAGAGTATGTCTGTACTCAAAAAATGCATGACACCCCCACCGCCCCCCAGCCTCTCTCTATTTTATTCAGGTTTAATGGCAGCTCAAATCACTGACCATTTTTCAGTCTTGAGAGACGGAACAGCTTGACACTAATAATACATTTGCAAAGGACACATCATCATTTAACACAACATTAAGTGCTCAGGGACAACTTTTTACCATAGACACAATGTGCTCTGAGCTCAGGGTTGACATTTAATGCTACAAAGATAATCCAACCAGTCATTCATGAGAGGTAAATTAATTTTCCACCAACTATATTTCAACTTTAAGCCAACAAGAAGGATGCATTAAAATGAATAATTTCCTTTTATTCTGCATGCAAGATTAAATATATATATATATATATAAAGCATTCTTAAGTATACAAAAATATACCCATTTAATTATTGCTATCTTTCCTTGATTCCAAAACAGAAGTCTGGTAATATTTGTTAAATATAATATTCTGACTGGAAACAGAATCCCTTAGAAAATCCCTCAGAATTTGCTCTGAGTTGCCATGAAAAGCAGTATTTCATTAACAAAATGCTTTACATTTAAAATTTGTATTAGACATATGTTGATTGCAATGAGGAATTAAGAGCATATTTAAATTAGCACCTTTTCTGATACTTCTTTTAAAGAATTTTTTAAAAATCTATATAAGCAATTAAGAAAAGAAATTCAGAAAACTGGTTATCAATAATGTACAAAACAAAAAATAACATCAATACTTAAAATCAGCTAATTAGTCAGATAATTTCATTGTTTTCAATACCTGTAGAATATACTCAATTAATTGCAAGACCATAATAAAAGATCTGAAGAACAGCACTAAAAATATTGATGGTTACTAGATACTATTTGATGGGCAGTCCTTTTTCACTCTGTTCAACGCTAAATCATCATTTACAATTTTTGCTCAAGCCCAACAGGTGCATGCCTACAGCCATTAAAAAGTAGTAGCTCCATGGAAAAGGAGGATCTTAACACACATGATGGCCATTCAATTAACCTTACCAACAATCTCCTTAACATTTCCCACTCAAACAGACAACTATGAAAACATTAAATGCCTTTCTTAAAAATAAATTAACACAACTAATTTGAAACAGAACACGGGGTGGGTGTTTCCCTTCTTTTCTTCTCAACCTACATAATATATGTGCACTGATATGCACATGTAGTTTTCAGCACGTTTTTATTACTTTGCTATGGAACAACTACTACCAGTTGCACTTTCAAACAACCATGTTTTAGTATAAATTCTGAAAATAAGAAAAGCAAAACAAAAATACTACTGCTTAGGAGTGAAATATCCACCATTAATGCAATTAAAAGCCATCTTTTTATCGAACATTTGATTAGATAATTTTTGGAGAACGGAAACTATCATACTATTTCTCTGACGATGAGAGGTGTGAAAAAGGCAGCATAAGGTGTGTAAAAGGGACATGCAGCACACAAAGAGTCTTTCTGCCTTACTGAGACAAACTGCTCCCAGCTCCAATTTGGCTTATGCTGATTTTCATTAACTTTGTTGGCTGCAAATAGAAGAAAATGTGCTATACCTCAAAATAAGTGGAAACAGACTTATGGTCAGAGCTTTCTAGGAAGAGGGAGGTAGCATGCAGCCCCATTGTTCCAGAGCTGTGCAAGTCCTGAGCGTGCTCTTCTGGTCTTTGCCATCACTGTCCCTAGAGCCCTCAGACTTTTCTTAATATACCCCGTTTGAAGGTGTACTCCTAGCTCACTTAATAGGGGAAATAGCTGAACAGGAGAGGATCTGCCAGTTAGAAGCTAAGCAACGAAGACAAGAGAAAGAGAGATGGTTACACTGCTGTCACAGATATCGACTTGGAGGACACATCCAGCAACCATGTTCCGCACAGGGACTACAGAGTCACAGAAAAACAGGTCCTTAAAAATGGAGATGGCCCAGCCTCATTAGCTTTCCGCCGGTGCTTCACTAGGTTTATAATGAAAAATTTCCTCATGTCCAATATCTAACTCAAATCTCCTGTTTGAACTCTTAGAACATTACTTTTTGTCATATCTACCACAGACTTGGAAGACAGTCGATTTATTCCTTTCTTCTTTGCATAAGGCTTTTATATATTTAATGACTGCCCTTACATCTCTTAAGTCTTATGATCTCCAGATTGAACCAGTCCTTCAGTCCCAGTCCTTCACTCTTTGTCTTCTGGGCTCCTCTTGCTCTCCTCTGTACTTTTTTCCTGATCTTTGTACAAAATTGAACGCAGCACTTCATCTGAGGCCTTATTGGTATCCTTTATGTATATACTCTTCTCACACATTCAATCACAGTCTGCCTGTGACTCTGCTCGCTGTTACAAACTTTCTCCAAAATTATTGCCTAAACATATCTTACCCATATTCAGACTGTAGGTTCATTATTTATACCAAAGTTAAGAATCTTGCCCTTTTCCTTGTTGGATTATATTCTATTTTTCCAAGCCTTTTCATCAATTTCTCAAATCTAGTTTGAATTTTAATCTTAAACTCTTATCTCTTTACTGTCTCCCATACTTGTATAATTTGCAAGCTAAATTCATCATCCCACTTGCAATTAAAATATTGGGTCCAGGACAGACCACTATGGATCCATCATTATAACTTTACAAACAGACAATAAACCATTAATAACTACTGAGAACAGTTTTCATACCAGTTTGGTTCCCATCTTGCAGTAGCTTTACAATGCATGCATCTCTAGTTTGTTTACCAGAACACATTGTCAAAAAGCTTTGACAAGGTCAAGGCATATGGTACCTCTTCCCCATTGATAAGGTTTGCTACTCTGTCAGAGGAGAAAATGGAACTGATTTGAGAAAACACTTAGGCTGTTGCTTACCTCCTTGTTGTACTGTAGGTGCTTACAAGACACTGTCTGTCCCTGTCCTGAAGAGTTTACTGTGAAGGATGAGGAAGCTGCAATCAATAATTTATGAATATTATATGTCCCATCTGTTTGCTTGCTATTGTGATGTTGGCTTTATAATTACTAGAGGTTAGCTCCAATAAAAGTTAGCCTGTGCTTAGGTAGGAAGGTAGGAAAATACTACTAATAGTTCTTCACCGAGAGCACTGAAAGACAATAAAGGAAAATATAGAGACTGATGACCAGGTCATCCAATTCAGTTGCCTACAATAAAGCATACCCATGTAACAGATGTTCCGCAAAATATCTTCTCTGTTCTTCTTATCTCCGCAACTACATAGCCAGAAATTTCTCCCATTGTCTTACATAAATTATTTTCTTTTGACCTTAAACAGAACAGGAACATCTGAGGTTACAGGAGAAGTCAAAGATTCCCTACTGGGGTATTTTTTTAGGGAAAAAACCACCACACATGTAAATGATTCTAAGATCATGATCAAAAGTAAAGCAACATCCACCTCCCTCTTTCCCCACTGAAGAAAACCCCTTCAACAGCCCTAGCTGACCTGAACCAGCAAGACACTCTCCAGACCACATCTCTGGCAATAAATTTAACCTCTTGAGCATACGAACAGGACCAAACCAACCACTGCCTGAAAAATGTTTTCAATACCAGTAATCTGAAATTTATTCCCAGTTACTCCGGTGTATATCATGCTACTGCCAGACAACATCACTGAGTCATTCACAACAGTGGTTGCTGAATAAGCATCACAACATCACCAAGTACTGTAATAATAATATTAAACCTTCCGCATAAAGAGTCAGTGGTGTTTCAGGAGAGGAGGCTCTCTCTCCCTCTGTAGTTAACCCCACAACACCTGATGTGTCCAGCCTTATTAGGCAACCAGAGCCTGTCCCTGGGGGATGTCACAATGGGACTGTGGGACCACACAGATCTGGAGCCATCCCTTCTCCCGTGCCCCTGCTCCTCCACGAGCACCCTCCTGGGAGTGACAGACCTCCCCAACCAACCTGACCAGCCGTTCTGCTGTGGGACCTTGCCTTGAGGAGGGATGGTGACAGCTAGTCCAGGAAGGGAAGGACACAACCTGTCACCTACAGCTTCTTTTTCCCCAGCTGGAACAGAGAGGTCTTGGGGGTGGCACAGAAAACCTGAAAAACTCAGGCAACAGACAAGGCCATATGAAACAGAGTACAGGACTTCCACTGCAGATACCACATGGCATCCATTTCTAACAGTTTCACAGTTTTCTGTTCTCACACATGATAGGAGGGCAGTATTTGAATGGTATTAGTACATCACCCAGCGTTCAATCAAATATCTGATTTCATGAAAAACAAAAAAAGGCCTTGCAGCAATCAAAGAACATCGACAAAGTTGCATGATGAACCAGGGACAGAGCTTCAGAGGCAGCGCAGCTCAGGAGAAGCTAGGGTCACTTCTCTCTAATGCCTGCCTCGTTGAGCTGAAATCCCTTTTTAATGTTAGCCTGCATCCTTGCTGCCAAGATAAAAAAGTTTCTTTGCTTCAGATCAACTCACAGTTAATTTGCCACTGGTCACAACTTGCTAAAGAAAAGCTTCCCAAGTCTGAACCAAACAAAGCCTGGACTGGAGCTAGAACTTGTGGGTAATGGACTAAATTTATGGATTTAGTCCAAGTATGGGATCCATGGTGTTCACCTAGGAGTGGAGAAGCTGCAAGAGGTGAGGGGAACACGCTATGAATAATCAGAGCCACCTTTAAAAAAGGAAAGAGTCAGGGAAGGAAGAAAAGACATCTGGGTGAAGAGACTTGCATGGGGTCAGGCATCAGAAGAATGGCACAACCATGATCCTGAATGCCTTAACTCCTGATCCAGTGTCTTATCCAGTGGATAATGCTTTTCTCAGAATTGAAAATAAATTGGATGCTGTCTGCCAAGATGCAGTAATTCCTTACTAGTAAGTCCTATCATTCTGGACCAGCTGTATATTACAAGACCATCCCAGAATACAAGTTGTAATTTATTAATTCTGCCTAAGTAAAAGGTTTCCAGTAATACCGTCAGCATTTGCAGTTCTCACTTCAATGAAGCATATTGCAAAGGATGCTTTGTCAGACCTATATATCACTGTCACTCCAGGAGTCACTGCACTGACAGTCTTCGCAGAGGTGGATGTTACAGGATACTGTGAAAGTGATTATGTAAGACGGAAAAGCAGGTTTTTGGAGTCTCATCCCAGCAATGCAAAAATCAGAGGCTTTTAATGGAATTAGCGGAGAAGGGAACATCTCGTGTACACATCACCATTATCCCTTGGGATCCTAAAATTACTTGTATGGAATAATCTCTCCAACTCACTCATAATTTTAGCACTCCTAAGAACTACATATCTTCAGTTCGCCCATAATTTAAACTTCTTTCCTTCAACAGAAACACCACCTGACAGGTCTTAACTAGAAGTGAATGACAGCAATAGCAGCTTACTTAGAAGTGTAAAGGAAATGCATATTTATGAGCACCCAGAGTAATGGTTTATGGACCTCAGAACTAAAGGTGCAATAATGTCTTGAAGGCATATTAGGAGACACAATTTTACCTTCAAAAGCCAAACTGGGCTGAAGCCAGTGATGAGATCTGTATTTGTGTTAAGATAACAGGATAGAGGAGCCTGGCTAACTTTAAAAGTTATCTTTATTTTTCCAGACATACTACTCCATCCTTTTATTTTCCCTTTCTGAAGGCTCATAGAAAAGGAACTGCATGTGTGTGCATGTAGTGTATTAAAACATGTAAAATAATGGCATCTTACTCCTGACTTCAGGACTGGGCTTGCTGCCTTACAGGCAAATGTCTGGTGTCATTCACAAATACTGCAATCTTCAACATATAACGAAGAACAGCTAGGCTTTATTTCACACCTTCTCTTTAGGCATATAAATTTGTCAAGTAACTTAAATGCTCTATTTTTCCACTCACTTTGCCATCAGAGTGATGGTAATGAGTTTATCTGAGACCTTTTGATTTTAATTCGTCATTCACACCAGCATCAAGTGCTCTGTTGATGTTTTAATGAATAAAGCCAGTCGGTTTCAGTAATAGTCTTATTTTGAACATGAGTACGTTATAAACAATTTCAATAGTGAAAGGCATGTACTAGGGCAATTTGTTCAAAGAAACAAGGATTGCTCCAAGCATCATTTTTTTCTGAAACTTTATTCCACAGGATGATCTTTTAAGCACATTGCCTCTTGTAGGAAACATACAAAAGCTGCAAAGACTGCTGAGGAAAATAGCCTACCATCTAGAAAACTATTTGATTAGAGTAGATAAAGCATGGAGCTGTTTTCTATTCCTGAATCTTCCATAAAATTACTGTATGACCTCGGGAAATCTCTTTTCCTTGCAAGACTTTGGTACTCATCAAAAACTCTGAGATCCTGGTGTAATAGAAGTAAAAAATACTCATGAGTGTTATCTATTAGAGATTATTCTCTGATGGCCTATATTAATTTCTTTTTAAAGATTTTAAAATTACATTTACAAATATAATGAGAAACAATTTTAAAAAGTACCCAAAAAAGTAACAAAACCTGCTACTGACCCTTAAAGTCAATTTCTTATTCATTAAAAATGCATGTTAAATATTTACAAACCCATGCACAGAGCAATTTCAGTTTCTGGAATTAAAAGCATACAAAATTAAACAGAATTAAGCAGAAAACTAACTTTTAGCTATGCTTATTTCCTCACAAAGTGTTTATATGGACACTGCTCTGATCACAAAGGTCCTACGTAATCCCACACCCGGTTCTCCCTTCCCTTGCTGAAGAAGTCCCTCTGTCCAGAGTCACCTAGTGTGGTCTAGAATGCAATACAGGACACAGAACTTCAGCCATGCACCATTAGGTGACGAGTGACTTGGTCCTAGTTCAAGTGCATCTCCCGCAGGAGAGTCCTGATGTGCGGCATCAGCAGAGGGAACCCCCCCATCTCCTGCAGCGGTGGGCGCCCGGCAGACAGGACAGGCATTGCTCAGGACAGATGAGATGGGTTATTTGTAACCCACCTAAACAGTTCTCTATTGACATTTCTCGCTCTGATTGATTCCGTTCTTTAAACATACCAGACAGGACACATTTATTATACATAGCATGTAGAGTGAAAAACAGTCAATGCGTTTCTTTTTCAGAGTAATTTTTCAGTTCCTCACAATGTAGAGGTTTGTCTCGCATTCGGAGTGAATTGTTTTTCTGAATGTCTCATTTTATAGATAGACAGATAGATACAGAAACACAGAACAAAACAAACCACACACCCTCCCCATGGCCTGCTTTTCAACAGTTCAGTTCCTCAGAAGAAAAGAGAGACAACTTCACTTTCAGTAACAACGCAGTCCTTATGACAGACATACTTTTCCTAGATCCAAGAAAAAGCCAGCGGATCTGATTATGCCAAGTTCTAAGAATTCAGCAAAGGGATTTTGCATATGCAGAAAAGAGGATGCTAAATTATTAAAACAAAATTACTGCGACTAACATTTGAGTGAAAGATGCATGCAATGAAGATTTTTATCAAGTTACTTCTTAGTTCTTTTGGTGAAAAACTCAAAGGTGTGGCAGAAGTACAATGCTAATTTAATGCTCGTGTTCTAATCAGTAATTTTTTTTCTTATGATAAAAGGGGTACAGAGTAGGGCAAAAGGACTTACTGACAGTTCACTCTGTGGTGTGCTAGTGCTTTATTTTTTATTGTTTTTCTCCACAGAAATATCATAGGAAAAGTCTTTAGGCACCCACCTGTATTTTTAATACACGTATAGATACTAGCAAGTTCAAAGGCAGGCATTGAAAAGTCAAAGAATGAATATAAAATTGTCTGCTCCTAATATGTATACCAGAATACAGAATTTTATGAATTTTGACATTTTATGATAATGTATGCTGCTCAGAAGCCCCTTCCTCTTTCAGTAGCTGAGTAAATACAAATGCTAAGACTCATTGATCAAGTTGTATGATGTGTCGTAAATGAGGCAAGGGACCAATGGAAGATGACAAATGTATTTATGTTTAGGGTAACAGATGAAGACCAGAATATCTTTTCCTCTCTCAGTGACATTTTCTGGGTATGACCTTGGACATGACATTCATGTTTTGATTCATCAAACGTGCAAGGAGCCCTAGATAACAGTCTTCCTTCTTTTGGGTTACAAAAATTGCAGAGATTTGATGAGGTAAAACACGGCAATAGTCTTACCTCATTCTTCTCCAAGGCCAGCATCCCATGTCACAATCAAACGGTAGCCTTAAATGATATGTCTCTGTGATATGTTAGTGACCAATAGTCCACATAAATACATGTGCCTTGATCACTTTCTACTCCAGGTGTTTACCCAACGATAATCCATTCTAGCCAATATATCGACCTATTCCAAGATCTACTGAGTACGAAGCTCTTTCAACGTCCGCCGTACTGGTGTGCACTTCCAAGATCCGAGCAATTTTATACTGAAGATTTCAGTAACACTTAGTGCTGTACACCCACATGATTTTCTTTCAAATTGTGCTAAGCTAGGTTAAAATTATTTTGGGGAAATGACTGATTTTGCATACGCTGCTCAATAAATAAATAGATAAGTGGAGAAGGAAAACTCCACCTTAAAGAAAGCACTTCAGTCAGTGATGTATGCAGTGCAGACAGCCCATATTACCATGCCCTTATTCCACAACCTTTGGCACCTGCTGTAAACTGTTTCCAAACTCTTCCTGTTTACTTACTGAATGAACGAAATGTTCCCAGGTTCCTTGACAACCTACAAATACTAAGTGTTTCTCTTCTCTGCCGCCCTGGAGATGAGCTAATTGCTAGAAGTATTTTGTATGAACCATTTTTTAGTTTCCCATTGACATTTTCTCATCAGAATGCCTGAGTCACATCCTTTTCCTACCAGTGGGACATGCTGCAACAGCTAGGGCCAAGGGGTGACACAGGACAGTCCAGTCAAAGATGTACACCTGGAGATCCTCCGAGAAATTGCAAACGATATTTACTACTAGACTATTAAGTACTGCACTTCTATAACAGAAAGAATAAAAAGAGCAGCAACACCAAATGTACACCCAGCAGCTTATTAAAAAAACTGAAAAACAAACACGAGAAGATGATGCTGTGGAAATGTTTTGATAGTTTCACCACACTATGCTGAGAGCACAGGCACTGAAAAACAAAAGTTAATGTGATGATCAAAATGTGCCCCTTTTCCCTCATCTTCTTTCAGCCTGGACTTTCAGCATGAATTTCGTATTCTCTTCAATAAAAAGGAAAAAAGCCTGTGAAACTCAAGATTATGTTTTCAGCTCTCTTGAAATCTTGATTTTGGTGAAAATACTCGGTATTAATTTTTCCACAAGTAAAACTACAGTCAGAAAGTTATGGTAATCCTTCCAAATGCATTTTCTAGCTATAAATATCTTGGAAAGCTGCTCCACTTCACAGTGAAACTTTGCCCATATGGAACATACGACTAGGAAGGACTTGGTGAACTAGTGAAATCCAGTACTCTCTTAGTGAAGGCATTCACATCATTCAGTTTTGTTCAAAACTGATCATAGAAAACGATCAGTTGGGAAACAAGTTAGAGCTTTGAGGATTTTTATGTCTTTAGCCCTACCAGTAGGACATTACTCAAGAAGCTCAATCTCCTACGAGTAAGAAACTGCCTTCCAATTTCCAGTTATGTTTCTTTATGGACAATTAATACACAGTTACAGGTTGGATATATATGGACTGTTGTCTTTCCCAAGGGTTTACTCCCAAAACATTCACTGAGAGGAACTGTATTTGTTTTAGTTAGTGTTCAGCTGTGCTAAACAACGCTCTTCTTGGTCACCATAGTAGTTCTTTCAGCATCTGTTTCACTTTCGATTCATCTTTCTTAAACATGGATGAACAAAGCAGTACTCAGTACTTCAAATGCACTGTCTCTAGCACCCCATTTCATGGCTTTAATATTTCTTATTCCTACTTGAAATACATACAAGGATAAAACACACTTTTTTTCATGACCATGGGTGATCATTGGAAACAAGGGGACCTTTCCTCTAAATTTCCAGCTGATGAATTGACAGCATTGGTAGTGAGATAGCTGGTCATCAAAGTAAAGATACAAGCCATGTTTTAAGATGCTGATGCAACCCACCCTGACATTCCCATACAGCAGTGTACAGCAAGTACCATATCATTAGTGTTTCGTTTCTTCATCTGCCCATGCACAGGAGTGTACTGAGCAGCTCTGAGAACCTTTTCTGTGGTAGGACTTTATGCCAGTACCACTCTGAGCAAATATTCCCAGCACTTCAGAAACAAATGAGAATAATAGCTCAGAATGTCAGAGTAATTCAGGATGGAAGGGACCTCTGGAGGTTACCTAGTCTAACCAGAAGCTAGGCCAGACTAACTTCAAAGTTAGATCATGTGGCTCAGGTCTTCATACAACTCAGTTTCAAAAAATTTCCAGAGATGGAAATTCCACAACTTCTCTGGGCAACCTGTACTGGAGTTTACCCTGCTTTATTATGAAACTTTTCCAAAATTATTGCTAAGTTAGCAACACACAGAGTTCTTTGATAGTATTTTGACAACAGACAACAAACAAATTGCAAAGAAACATAATAAGCCTTTCCAGTATCTCAATGTTATTCATTTTATCTTCACACTTACAGATTGGATTTTCCTCCCAGTTGCAAGGATGAGCATCTGAAATAACTTTGCTAAATTCAGTAGTGTGACACCCGTCCCAAATCTCCACCACCGTAAAAACAGCGCCTTTTGACCATAGGAAGTGTTTCTCTTCAGACTAAAAATTACCTGAAAGGTAGCTGGATAAAGCAAAAAAGTTAACACTGAACTATGCTTTTTAATTTCTCTTTTTGCATCAGTGACAGAAGTAAGATGGGGAAGACAATCCTCTGAGGACTACATCTTTTCTGCTTTTGCTACAGCCAAAATATTTTATTCTCCCTCTCTGAAGATTACATGAAAGCACTTCCCTCTTTGTCCTTTCCATGACAATTACTCATCAGAATTTGATAGTTTTCTCTACACAAACACAACAGGTCGTATTTGCTTTTTCCATTAAGCCATTTGGACCGAAACTCCTCCATGGAATATATCCTATGGGGTCTGTGGTTTTCCAAGCTGCCTATCAAGATACGCGGAGCCTCCTGTGTTACAGACATGAGTCTGATTTTTCTTGTAACTCTACCAATCGTTTCCATCTGGTATTGTACTTAACAGGTTGATTTTCTGAGACACTTCACACTATGAAATATGTTTAGGATTGTACCTTCAGTTCTATTTGATTTGCAATTTATTCAATGTTTCTCCCTGTGCAGTTCATTCTAGTTTGCACAGTCCCCATCTATTCCAGAAAAGACACAGCAGACTGCAGCCTATCTTTTCTGGAAAAGTATTTCTTCAAGGATAACCCCATTAGTCACTTCCCTCCATTTCTTTCTAAGGTTCAGTAGGCAAAATACACTGTGCTATACCTGAACATTATGGCAAAGACCGTGCCAGAAAAAGAACTGCATTCAGGTTTTGTCACATCTTCCACATGTATGGAAGACAACATCATTGTTCACCACAGACAGTGTAAAATACCTCTAAAAATACATGCATTTAAACTATCATAGTTATTCATAAAGTAATTCAGCCAGTAGGACTGATCTAACCTACAGAGGCCACTGGACTGTAATCTAAAATGATTCTAAGAAGTTGGGGGAAGCCTACACAGGAAGCAAATCCTTCTCACACCTCCTAATCTGTTCAGTCTGCATGTTATACGGAATAAAGATTCTTCCTAGACTCACTTGAGGTGTGTCTTGGCTTTGCAATACGTTCAACAGCAATACTGGCTTATGGCACTTGTTGGCCTGAGTTTTGCCACATGCTTCAGTCCCTGCAGTGTGCCATCCCTGCTCTTTGATGCAGATTAGCTCAGTTAGTGCATGCAGCCAGATGATAAAGTAGATCAGGGAACTGATTCAACTAAAAAACTGCCCAGTACATCTTTTTCTTCAAGCTGGATCAAAATGGTACACAAACAGCTGTGCCACCCCAGAGGATGGTATAGTATACACTGTGACATGGTGACAGGAACAAGTAGAGAGAGGTAGGGGTTGCTAAAGGTCACTTTGTAATGTCAAACTGTACCCTCTGGCTATCTGTTTGCAGGTGTACCAATATATTATACAATGCTAACAGGAACTGGAATTCAACGGTCTGCACACTCCAATTGTTACAACAGTCCCAGGCACAGTTTGCGACCAGAGTAGCCCTCTCCCAAGCCATTCCTGCACATGGCTCAGGAGTTAACATGGGCCCGGAGCAATTTTCAATAACCAGTTTGCAAGCAGCCACTCTGTTTTAGGGATAAAAGAGTTCAACAGTATGGTCAGGCTCATTTGATGCCAGTTGGTCTCTGTGCCAGAAAGCAGTACCAGGCTTGTTTAACCTACAAGGGCAGACATGAATCACCAGCCCAAACTCAGACCTTTCACCCGCTAGAACAGAAGCCTACACAGATGATTCTTACACATCCCCACTCAATGCCTGCAAAACTCCTAGGAGGCCCCACTTGCATTCTACTTCAACTTAAAACTTCTTCCAGCTCTTCAGTGACAGTGACTGAAGGTCCCTCGGGCCAGATCTACACAGTTGCACACTCATTCTGCCTGTGATGCAACGTGAACTGGTTAGGTGCACGCCCGCTTCAAACCCGGAGATGCATTGCCATAATACACAGCATCATGGCCAAGTTAATCAGCGCTGCTAAGAGGCAGGTCAACACGAGCACTATGCTCAAGAGGTCCAAAGCTGAGGGATTTAATGTACCCTCCGAGTTCGGACTTACAACAGCTTCAGCGAATCTGGGCCACGCTCTCATCAGTATGCTGTAACCTTGAGCTGAAGGGACCATGTCTAATGCTGAGACACTGTTTCGCTCCATATGCTAGTTCATTATCCAGCTCCTCTCTGTTTTGACTGCCAACAAATAATGATGTTTTTCAACACTTCTCCACTAGGAACTGAATGCACAAACATCGCATCATAAATGCCACCCAACATCTGCCAGGCAGTTACCATCTTCCCATGACTATCACCTAGGCTGAACCTGAACAAGTGATTTAGTGACGAGCTGTGTCACATCCTCTTACCTATCACACCCTAGATCATCCAAACCCCAATTCTTACGAACAAGAAAGCCCACAGGCATTTGGTTAACATACTATAGGAAAATTAATTCTAACAAAAAAACCCATGCATTCTAAAATTACTGTTACTTTGTTAATGAAAAACCAAATATTACAATCAAGGATATCAGCATTGCTACAAATCTTACAGCACCAATGCAGATATGGTGATAAGTTTATTAATAGAAAATAAAATAGGGAAAAGGCAGGCTTTTTCCACCTTTCCTATTTAACAGGCAGTCAAAACTCTTGAAAACATTATTTAATATGCGAGTTATTTTAGAATAGTACCAATAGCTTGGCAGAGCAAAACTCACTCAGTCGGTCCCATGGTAAATGGAGTATCTACGTAGCTGCAATGATGACAAGGACCAGATTTCAAGCAAAGTATTTCAGAGATTAAACAACAGATTAGCAACTTGCCTTACATTATCTGTAAATTTATTAACTGCAACCAGAGCACTCAGTCAGGGCAGAGTATTTGATTTCCTACATTCCACTTCTTATTGTAGAGCTCTTCACTTCATGGTGCTTTGCTGTACTGATCCAACTGCTATACAAATGAAAAATCTCAAAATAACTTTGAATGTGTGAATACTTTCAATAGTGCTTATTTTTAAACAGCCTTTACCATCGAGTAAAAGCAAAAGCTAGTCGCATGATGTCTGTGTTTTCTGTAACCGTAAATCAAATTAAGCAACTCCCTTTTTATATTTTCATTCTAGCAGTTCAAGCTTACTAAGATCATTCTCCTGCTGCCCTATTACTTCATTTCCCATCCAACACTTAAAGCCTGCAAGTAATATGTAGAGCCCAGCAGACAATCCCATAAATAGTTCAAGACCTTGAAAACCACAGTGTAGCCAGTTCCTAACTTTCTTCCAAAATAAGGCATAATAGAAGCAAAAGCTTCCACTGAAAAAATATTTTTAATACAAACCAGTTACAGAAATCCCTGACAACGTGCAATTAATGGACCACATGATAGTAATCACCAATGTGAACAAATTCATTACAAAAGCCAAATGACTGTTCTTTGGTCATGCTTACCCTGAACACAGATATCTAACACATTTTTTAAGCCCATAAATAGGTGCAATACCTGCTGGACTACATAATGCACAGTCACATCCTGAAGCATGAAATACAAAAGCCCGTTCCGTTCAACACCTTGAATTGAGCCAAGGGGACTCTATGTCTTTCTTCTTAGACCAGTGCCCCCTGCAACGCTCGCCAGACTCCTTGCTGCCTTCATTTCTGCTCATCCAGACAGTGGAGGAGCAGTGCAGTTTAACAAACTGCCACACTCCATTGCAGGACAATGGCTGGACAAAATTGAACTGCACCAAAAAAATAGTGCTACATCTCATAGCATTGTAACTGAAGAAATGCAGTTACAGCTATGCATTATGTCCACCTTAAACATCTATCAAGCATACCTTGATAGATGCATATGCATTGGGCATTTCATTTTTATGCCCTCTGCGCTGCTGCCTTACGATGAAGTAAGAGGAAATCAGATTTGTAGTTCACTGCCCAACTCTCCTTGCATTTATATTGACATAATATTACCTACAAATATAAGCTCATGCACCACGCACAGAGAATGCATATATATGAACACTGTATACATAGAAAAATTAGTCTGAGATTTTTTAGAAATGGGTGTCTAAAGTTAGATTTACAGATTTGCATTGAGATACGAGTACTTGGAAGTCCACCCTTCACACATACGAGCTAAGATTTTCAAAGCCTGGTGAAAGAATTTCTAAAAATGTTAAACTGCTCTGCCTCTGAATGTAATATATACATGCTTATGTGTCTACAGTGAAATTTTTATGTATTTTGGAGAGGATGGAAAGAGATTGGTTTAGGTTGATTTTTTTTGACTGCAGAAATGAATCCCTTGAAGAATGGGTCAGAAGATGAGAGTAAGTACAAGCACAAATATGTATCACTGCTAGAGCCCTGTAGACACCAGGTACCTTACAGGAATTGCAAGTGCTTGAAATAACACCATGCTGCAATGAAGTTCAGCAATTGGAAACAGCATGTCAAATTTCACCTTCATTTACACATTTACATTACACCTATAAAAAAATTCGTAGCGACTCCACTGAGTGAAATGGTGATATTGTTGATGAGATTAAAAAAAGAGCAGACTGTGAGCCTCCATCTGTATAAAAGTACTAAACAAGTGTAGTATAAACGTATAGTAAAAGTAGCATAATCAAACAACTTCAGAGAAACTCTAGGCTTTTGCTGTGGAGAGGGGATGGGAGCCAAGAGTTAGATACATCACCTTCCTCCTTAGCATCCCTGCCCGGTGTGAGCACTCGCTCCTGCAGCCCCCTGGCTCTGCAGCCCCCCCCGTCCGTCCCTGCTCAGGCTGGGGCTGCGTCTGCCCGGTAGACGAAAACTAAATAATATCCATACAAACACAAGTACATATCCAGATCTACCATCACCTTTTATGCTCTAAGCCAAGGCAATAAAATATAGCTTTACTGCTTTGGACTTTAAAAAATAAGTGATCACATACTATATGTGCTTAAAATCCATCATCAGCCTTCACAGAACATATTTTAAAACATCCCAATCATCACAAAACGTGGATTAAATTAGTACAGCCAGACTAGGCTTCACTTCACAGAAGTGTTTTCCTCAGCTGCTCCTGCTTTAGTTTCCAAGAAGTGATGCCACTGGCATAAAACTGAAATCAAAACAGCAATCACTGACCAAAAGATCTAGTTCAGTTTTTGTGACAAAGAAATTCTTTCTTCATAAAACCTCCTCCCAAACAAAGGAAAAGAGACTACATGTGGTATCTCTGGCATATCACTGTGAAGTATGAAACCCAGCATAGCAAAAGATTCCAAAACTTGCCAACAGTTGCACATAATAGCAAAAGATGGGGTTTTTTCCTACTTCACTTTATTATGTGCATAATAGTACATTTTTATTAGAAAAATTCAAGGGAGTAAATGTAATGTTCCATATGCCAAAAAAAAAAAAAGGGCATGCCGTTCACTGGAACTGCCCATTTCTTGGGTTGTTTTTACACTCTAAATAAACAGTAGGAGAGGTCTCTTCCCTTTTTGTCTCAACTTACAACAGCACGTATTTGTTTCTGTACTCTTCCCCTCCCTACCTATCCCCCAGTAAATAGATAACTGGGAACAAACAAGGGGGGGGGGGGGGAGATAACTAATTAAAAAAATAGGTTGGAGATTTTTCATTCCATTGACATCAGTCCTGCTACACCTTTGCTTGTGACAGTAGAGAGCAATCTCAATGGTGCAAATACTGCCTTTTGGTCCTGCGCCTTTTCTTAACAGACAAAAGACATAGGAATTCCTGTTTTGTGACAAATGGTGCAATTTTGAAATTTTCAGCACAAATTCAGTCCAAACTTTTTTGCTGTTGCTGTTGTTGTTTCAGAAATGCAAATCTAAAATTTTCATGCTGATAACAAACATTTTCCGATCCAAAACAAAGCAATCACATTTTACTTCAAAGTATGCAATATATTTGGTAGAAAGCATAAAAATGTAACGCTTCCTTGTTTTGAGCTGAAAAGGAAGACTGTTAGCGGCCAGTTTGATCTGAGTATGTAATGGCACTACTCAGGATAAGGAAGGTGGAGGGACAGTAACTCTGTAAAAAAAATAGAGAAGGTGAACAATAGGGGAAAACAGAGAAAAAGGTGAGATGGTAGAGAGTAAGGACACTTCTTTCAGCAGTAGGACAAATGGAGATGGCAAGTGCCACAAGAAGGGTTTCCCTCTGGAAACAGGGAGCCAACAGGTCCATGCTCATGACTGAGCTGGTAGCTGGAGGTGGGAACCCCAGAGACATTCTTGCTGTCGCTAGTCCCCATCCATCTCACCAAGTTCTATTCCTTCGTATTGTCAATGCAACTGTATTACCACGAACGACTCCTGGTTTGGAAGTCTGGGGCTGCTTTGCTTCGCAATCACCCATCCAACAGCTGAGCTACTCTTTGCAGGAGGCTGGGAGACAACAGAGCCTAGCTCTGCCCACCACGCTCACACTGAGAGACAAGCTCTTCTCCACCTCCATTGGGGCTACAGTGGGTCCGTAACCCTTGGCACTAGGATGAGGTGCCTTCCTCCTGGATGAGTCGCCAGTTTCCCACACTGAGGAGTTTTTAAAAAGGGGCAACTTTACCCACAGAGTTTTATCTGTTAGTTCAGGTGGGTAGTTCTCTCTCCGCTCCTGCACTGCTACAGTCAGGGTCTCAGCACTCCCACCCGGTCCCCTTCACTACCCCATCGCTCTGCATGTGCTCTGCCAAAGAGCACCACCTCCACCACCGAGTCATTGTGCTCAGCCTAGCACCTTGTGCTTTCCAAAACAAAAAGAGAATTTATTTTCATTCATAACTTTTACTCCTTCCTGGGGGATGTGAAGAGACCCATTTACTCCAGAGATCCCCTGGGCTATGCCTATATAAGCTCTAGCCGCTAAAGGATCAAGCTGGCAAGTCAGAAGATGCAGAGCAGACAATAAGCAGACCTTTGAGTCTACAAATTGGAGGCTGAATGATTGGCAAACAACCTCTCCTCATGAAAAACTATGCTACAGCAACACAATAGTAATGGGAGCCAAAAGTATGTCTATTCCTGATTTGTAGACCAGGTTTTAGTTATGCTATAATCCTCTCAGTATGCCTGCTTAGGATCCCGCAATCACACGAGTCATGAACACTACCCACAAATCCTGCGGCTTCCATGCCGAGCAAGCGACACACCAGATGAAGGAGGATGGAAAATATACATGTGGAATTGTTCTGGGAACTTAAAGCACACATAACAGTAAACAAAGCAAATATGGTGCAAAACCTGTTGCTATTTTCACAGCATTTGCAGAGCAAAGCTGCATAAATGCAGAAAGATGCATACTGCCTCACACCTTTCCTCCGATCCCAGCAAATTAAGCACAGCAGCACAAACAGCAGCAGTAAGAAGGAAACGCTATGCAGAAGAGCTGCCCCATTTGCTGCTGCACTACAGGTATATGTTTGGGCATGTGAGAGATGGATGAATGAAGAGCGTTAAAATTGCTTTTCCTCGTGCCTCCTCCAGAGTCTCAGCTGCTCACAGGGAACTGAACAGGGAGAGATTCCCTCGGTGCCATCCTCCCTCCTCCAGGCACAGTCTAAGGCACTTTGAAAAGGTTGTTGCTGTTGTTCCCTGTCCCACTTGGGGACAGTCTTCATGAAGCCAGTGCCAGTTTGGTCTGATAACTAAAAGGCTGCCTCCGCTCCCTGCGGAACAGGCAGTGCCGCTGCCAGATACCGGAGCACTTGCTGAACAAGAGGCACTACAGACAAACTTTGGCTGGTGGTTGGAGAGATGGCTGAAAGCCAGCTGACAGAGAAGAGCAATATCAATCTCCATGCCGAGGAAAACCTCTGAAAATGCTACTGAAGCAAACAGCAACCGCTAACAGCACGGTGGCAAACAAGACACGAGTGATCCCGCACTCATGGAGGAGAGGAAAAGGCAAAAGGCTGAACTGAAGTGATCAACATGAACTTGAACCGTGGCACAGGGCAAACATGTGGCATGCCGTATGGAAACTCAGAACAAAACAGAAAGCTTGGAACAAAATGAAATTAAAAATCTGCTTTTATTTCAGATTACTCCACTAAACATCTAACTGAAAATTGTGTTGCAGTTGACACGACTTTGTGACATGTTGTTCCTTAAAGCCTGCCATTTTCCATCAAAAAAAAGGTATTAAAAACATTTCAATCTGGTTACCTTCTATCCAGCAAGGCTAGAAAATATTAAATCGTGAGCTAAAAAATAACACCACAGCATTAGTCAGCAAGAGATAGCTGTTCAGCCAGCATCCGTCATAATATTTTCAAGAATCCATAGATACTGAATGCCTTGGAAAGCAAGGATGGCATTCACTCCAAGCACAGATTTAGAACTTAAAATGCGTTTGCTAAATTAATTTTTTTTAAAGACAGGCCCCATGCAGCCTCTCCCTTTGCCCACTGTTTCTAGATATAATCTGTCTGGGAAAGGGTGATCAAATGTCCATCTCCAAAACAGATGAGCCTGGAGCATGACGGCCTTCCATATTCTGGAGGGTCTTCTAATGAACAGCCTCACACTAAAGCATCCCTGAAAAAGTAAATCTAGGGCTTATTTGATGAACTTTTTTTAAGAAAAAATGGAAATTCTTTTTGTATAATTTCTAATAAGTACCTGAATGAAATCAGATCATGAAGAATTAGATCGAGAGGAGTGAAAATTAAGGACCTGGAGCATCTCTCCTATGAGGAAAGGACGAGAGACCTGGGACTGTTTATCCAGGAGAAGAGTAGGCTCAAGGGGGACCTCATCAATGTATATAAATACCTGAAGGGAGGGTGCAGAGAGGACAGAGCCAGGCTCTTCTCAGTGGTGCCCAGTGAAAGGACCAGAGGAAACAGGCACACACTAAAACATATTAAGAAAAGTTTTTACTTTGAGGGTGGTCAAACACAGGAACAGTTGTCCAGAGAGGTTGTGGAGTTCCCCTCCTTAGAGATACTCAAAAGCCTTCTGGGACACTGTCCTGGGCAACTGGCTGTAGGTAGCTGTGCTTGTGCAGGGGGGATGGACCAGATGACCTCCAGAGATCCCTGCCAAACTCATCCATCCTGTGATTCTGTGATAAACAGATGAATTATCATCACTTACACAAAACTACATAAGATGAAAAAATCAAGAAGTAATGGCAAGAAAAAGAAAGATTTGCATATTCATTAGGGCAAGAAAAGTTCTTTATTGGACAATATTTGTCAATAATACACCTATTTGTCCTATAGTACACCTAAAGGCATAATGAGACTAGAGGGATTGCTCCACTAAGCTCAGCTACAAGGCCTAAAACTAGCCCAAAATTCTTATACATAAAACACAAACAGACCAGTAACATTAAAGTATAAAACCATATCCATAAATTTTCACATACCCACCCCCCTCACATTCATTAAGTTCAGACAACTAATTTCCATTGGCAAACTCCGTAGCTATATCACTGAATGACCAGAATGGGAGCTGAAACAATCATCATCAGAGCAAAAGGCAGTGGATAGTCTATTTTAGTTCTTGTTCTCTGTCCTCTAAGGAATACTACGATCACAGACACACCTCCTAGGTTATACAGTTTATTTGCCTGCCAGTGTGAGATTCTTCCCTACGATAATTTTTAACACTAGCTTTTGCCAAGTTAAGAGCAATGCATCACATCTAAGGAAAATGAGCTTATTATGACCCCCCTCAGACACTGTATTTTGCAGTACCCAATGGATCATAGTGCTGCATCGTGTAACAGGGAAGGTGCCAAATTGTTCAGACAACATACTAGCCTGAAACTGGAGAGTCAGCTACATAACAGGATCCCTCTGAGTGCTGGGCCCCAATATAAATATTCCCGCTCCGTTTGCTACAGCACAGTGTTCTCTCCCCTGCTCAAGGCACAGCTTATCGGTCCTAGCGTCTCATGGGTGTGAGATGTGTAAACACAGTGCCACACGGTAGTAATGTGCAAGAAATAACCCAAGCTGTGGAAGAGGTAATTTTGTGAGTCTTATACTTAGATGCAGCTTTACACCTTCTAGGTCCTCCAACAGCCCAGCCTGCTCTCCAGGCATCCCACTGGAGACCACCAGTCTCTTTCACCCTGCAGAGGACTTCAAAAAATAACTACAACCGTGGTTATCTGAAAGTGTTCGCAAAAGGAAGAAAAGCAATCCTAAAGGAGCTGGCTGAAAAAGATGTGACCACGATGAAAAACATGCGGAAAAAATGCCAGAAAGCTGATGCAATCACCCTCTCTCCAAACACCCAGTTACACAGGACGAGTTGCCCCAAAGGTGAGCTGGAGGGCTCCCACTTCTTACCAAACCCATTTAGGTGAAATATTTGTGGTGCCATCTTCTGCTGGGTAATAGTTTCCTTGCAAGGCTTTCTACTCAAAACCTACATGGCACAAAAGCAGGGAGCCCATCAATTTAAACATTTTTCCAGTATATCTGCTTCCCATCCTTAAAGGTACTCGGAAGTTTTCAGTCACATTTTTAACTATCTCGAAGAACGAAACAAGGAAGTTAGCCACACAAATTGCCCAAGATTAGGAAATATAGAGTATTCCACAGCTATCTAAAACAAATAAAATAGAAAACAGTCCCCTACTTTCAACTTTAAATGCAGAAAAGACTATTAAAACAGTTATATTAAAATAATAAGGCAGCACTAAAAAATTAAGACATGATAAAAATAAGATTGTTCACATACCCCTAGCTCTTTCACCATCAGAACGTACATTATAAACAGCCTTTTTTTTCCCAGACACTTGCTATTTTTCTGCATATTTAAACACAGATGTGGGTGCTTAGCAACTGTAAAACAAAGTAATTTAGTTATATAACTGAGTATAGATTAAGGTACTTCATTTTATATATGTACTTTAAAAATATTGTGTCTGATTTATAATATTATTTAACACCTAGAAAAACAGAATCCTCATATATGAATTCTAAAAATAAGTCACTTACCTTTGCATTTAGCAAAGAAATAGGGATTTGAGTCTACTATGTGGGTATCTGTCTAAGTGTACATGTCTGCATACATGTGTGTGCATGTGCATACTTCAGATACAAGTTACCTACATGTACAATGGGTAAGAACAGAAAAAGACCCAGGAAAATAAATGATGAACATGTTAAAAGCATTGCATTAGTGTGAGAACAAATGTTGTTGTACAATATAAAGGTCTGTATCATTCAGTGTATCAAAAATTGTTACAAAGCAGGAAGAGTATTTTGTTAGAAACGCCCGTATTTTAAACTAGCGACAAACAGGAAAATCAGGAACGTTCCAACAGTTCAGAAACATCGTGGAGCTGCTGCACTGCAGTATTTCACTATTATTTCCAAACACAGAACACGGACTTTATCAAGTTACTCAAAACACTGTCTCCATAAAAAGTTTTGCTGAATGAATTAGTCAACAGCATATAAAAAATGTTTCCGTGGAATGTGCATTATTTTGCACCACTTACAAGCAAAACAAAGTTTTTGAAGAGGAATAATACATTTTGGTACACTAACTGGTCTGGCTGAAAAAAAAACAGAGTTTTTTTTAAGCACACAAACTTTTCTTCAGATCTCTTACCTATTTGTTTCCTGTACTGGTCAACAGGAGTCCTTGCTGTAGAGGCATCTTTTCTACCCATCGTTTTCAATCCAAAAATCACTGTCAGTATTAGGAAAAAAAAAATGCATTATTCCTAAGGAAATCAATTATTTATAACATCAGAAAAAACTGTAACAAGCAACATTTACATGATTATACAGAAAGACATAAGCCTTCCCAGAGTACAATGAGACACTGGAGTTAATCATCACTATTCTGAGACTAATAGATAATTCTAAACATACCTTTTTCCCCATTGCATGGGTTATTAACATTACAGAATGCCAGTTAGATTGAATAAAAAAAGAAAGAAAGAAAAAATATTTCAACTGATTGTACTGTAATTCAGCATTTGGTACCACTGAATTACATTCCTATATAATTTTTTTTCTTTAGTAGATCAGGGAGCGAATGTAGTATTGTGAGCTGCTTCTACTGTCAGCAAACACATTTACACGACGCCCAGGGGTCTGAGGCAGGACTAGGCATGTGTGCACCCACAGCTGTAACTGCTCCAAAAACCCACCTGCAGATGCAACCTCCCAGCCACCTTGAGCAAAAGAGAGGAACAGATACCTAAAACAGAGCAACCCCACACTCTCCTACCTTCCTGCCACAGGCTCTAGAGATCTGCGAATGAAAAGAAAGTGGAGAATAAAAATGAGAGCTGGGGCTGTGCCCATTTTACACTTCTCAGCCAAGGTACTGAGAGTTTAAATCACCTCCAGTGCGTTCAGTTAACAACCATCCTGACTCTTGAATGAGCTTCTTGCATTGCACAGCGCAAGAAGGTGACCCTAGGATTGCACAGGGAACTGCACTACCATTCATTCAAAGATGGTCTTTTTGGTACTTTGGCGCTCCCACACCATTCATGTAACATCATCTGAGTAGTGTTCTGGCAAACTCCCAATACACCCATTGAATGTGCAAAAACTTATAGTCTCTTATTCATCCCCTCACAGGGCTGCCACTCAAAAGATACAGTGAGATTCTACAAACATGCTCATTTCACCTCTTTTTCCATAGTCAAAATATACCTGGCTTTTATAGTCACGCTTGTTACTCAAAACACTGGTTTTCAACCATTTTGGCTGGGCTGAAGACATCACTCATCATAGTGACGATAAGCCACACCATTTGACCACCTCTAGGACACAAGCATCCCAACATCAACCCCTGCGCTCACAAGAGGACGGACACTTTCCAGAAGTGTCAGATTTACCATTCAAGTGCAGAAGACACACAACAGCCAGCGCTTGCCTTTTCCCAGCCGGCCTTGGCAAGCACAGTGCCAAGGGCAAACTTTGGCTGAACCGTCCCGGGTAGCCACAAACCATCTGCAGATTGTGCACACATGGCCTTGGAGTATCTGCAAGAGTTTTACTTTTCTGCTAGGTAGAACCAGCTGCATTACAGTAAGATGAGCTTCCCCGGGCTCTGCCAACACACGTTGTCTGGGAAGCGCAGCCCTTGAAGGCATTGCGATGCCAAACCATGGGCCAAAAAGCATGCCAAGGTAGTGCTGAATGGGCTACCGTCAGCATCTCAACCTTAAACATCCACCATTATTTCCTTCATAGCTTCAAACAAGGTTTAAAGTATAGCTGCAGGAATGATCCCACCAGTTATTCGTGCATTTTAAAACCACAAAGTTTCTTCTTTTGTTTTCATCTATTCTATAAGAATTATTGGCATCTAATGGCAAGTGACAAATCCAGGCTCCTTAATTTAAAGTGTGGGACACAGGGCATAAAATAAACTTTGGTCCTCCAAAGTCAGTAACCATTTTTAAAGGTATTCAGGAATAATAACAAGGTACAAAAGACTGCCATTATTTTTTAATCCGAACTGAAAACTCAATTATAGTGTTCTAATGTTTCCGTACATTACTTTGGTTTAATTCAGAGAATACTCCCATTTTATGTAAAACACATCAGCAGCGAACTGTAATCCACTGGGGTTTTTTCCCCTCTATTATCCTTCCCAGCTATTCTCTCAACTGAGTTATATTTCTCACATAACGTTCACATCATAATAATAAGAGTGGACAATAAAAGTACCATTTGAACTTTTACCTGGTTGAGGAGTTCGCAGATACATTTTTACACTGCAAAACTAGTTTTTGGCTTTTTTATACTACTGGTAGAGACTGTTTTGACTTGTCTTTTGCAATTTCAATAGCCTACTAATGTTTTGTAACAAAACATCAGCTGTGAAAGATGTTTGCAGTTTTAGCAGTGCCAATAAAATACAAGAAGAAAATAAAGGCAAAAATTATTTCCTGATTTAATATGAGCCACAGAGATGCTCACATTTGCCCTCGTGGCTCGGTGTCACCAACTCGCGTATCTAGAACCTCGACTCCTCTTTGTTCTTCAAAGAGATGCAGTAATCATCATTCATTTCCACCGCTTTGATGGTTAGATAGCAAACGCCCGAGAAACCCACGGAGACATTAGCACATACAGCCACAACATCTAATAAGACAGCTATTTGCATAAAAGATCAGCCACAATTTAGAACGTGTTGTGATAGATGAGGAAAGGGAATAACAGATCTATATTAGCATGTACGAAACCAAGATTGTTTTCATAATTTAATTCCTCAGGGACTGTGGCTCATCACCTTCTCTTGTAAAGAATCCTGCATTCCCTGAGGAAGCAACTTGCCACGAGCCAGAGTTCAACTAAAATATGGATTAATAAGAGATAATATTTATTATTTATGAACCTTGCTGTAGGAGTGGTTTTCAGCGTAACTTTCTAATCAGATTTCCATAAAGCAAAAGCCTGGAACCTTTATGAGTCCCAAAACAATTTGAAAAGCACCTTTTCCCCATTTAAAATAGCAGTGGTCATCCTAGAATAATTGGTCATCTTAACTTTACCGCAAACAAAATTTGCGCTCAAGTTTTTCCAGCTGTCTCTGGCCGCTCTGTTGCCTTCAACATGAGCAAGTGGAGGATCTGGCTTTTCCTGTATTTCTTTGCCAAACCAAAAGGATAGGCAGTCCATCCTGCTGCGTGCACCCCAAGCAGCCTTCAGGTCCCTGGAATTTTAATGACTACATAACCATTTAGAAAACACGTAAAGAAGCTTGTCACTGCTCTTTTTACAGGCTGCTAAAAATACTTCAGGAGTAATTTCAGATCATTTGAAGGCAATGCGAGCCCTCCTCAACTTTCAAGCTTTTACAAAACACGGTTTTAAGAAAACGAAGTGACGCCCAGTGGAATGACTTTTTGTTTATTACTATTTCAGAGACACTACAAGATCAAGAGACATCTTTGTTTTTGTGGTACCCCTCACTGTTTTTTCACCCCCTTCCTCTTCCCCTCTAGTAATTCACCTTTGAAGGCTTACACTCTCAGAAGAACACACGATTTTTCTTTTCCTCCTCTTCTATTCTTAAGCAGTGACTGATAATAATTAAAACACACAATAAATTGTCTATTATCACCTCCAACTGTCAACAGCATTTTGTGAGATAAAAAACAGTTCTGAATGTCCATTCAAGGTCTGCCCACAGGAGTGTTTAAATCCTAACTCACTATTCTTGATGCATACACTACTTGTATCAACCAAAAAAACCCAAAATTTAAAGCAATTACTCTAATGAAATAGAAACATACTGTGAATGACTTCAGAAATACTAATAAAAAATAACTATAGGGACTATATAGCACAAAGATTGCACTTCGTGTATTTATGGTGCAATACAAATGATTAACAACAGTGATAAGGCTTAAAGTGTGAGCCAGTGAAACTCAAAGATCTACATACATGCATGTGTACAAACTTAGCGTGCATATTTGATAGGATGTCTGAATTCTTCAACAATAAGCTGCCTATGGGCAGCTTAAAGAGGGCGCATTAAAGAAATAATCAATTAAACAACTGGTTTTGTAGCTGAAATATAGCTAGTCAGTTGACAGAAAAGAAAGTAAAACTTCAGGATAGAAAATGTAAAAGTACTGGACCAAGTCTTCAGCTGTAATTGAAAATGCAGGTGAATGCACAGTGAATATGTGTATATCTGTATATATGCAGAAGTACCTTATCCTTAATTGCAAATGGATATCTAATTTAAACCTTCCCCCCCTCCCCCTTTTTTTTTTGATGCAATGCAGGTTGGTAATTTGAACTCATAATCCAAATAATTTTTTAATATGATTCAAAGCTTACTGTTGTCAGTGAAAGAATTGGTCTTTTACTAGTCAGTTCCATAGCTCATAGTTTAATAAATAATGGACATTAAAACCCTTACAAGTTACAAGAGAGCAAAAATAGCCTTTTATCCTCCTCTGGCAAAATCCAAGGAGCACATCAGATCCTCTGCAAACAACAAGTTATTCCAAAGCACGAGTAGCATTGCATTTAAAGTGGGAAGCTGTCTGCATGTAGGTATCTTGAAAATCATTGCTCTTGTTTATTTTAATGGACTTTTTTTGGTGTATTGCTGAAGTACAGTAACTAAACAATCTGTACAGCAGTGGAAGAAATGCAGTGGAAGTAACCTGCAGCCAAAATTGCAAGAATAATGCAGCTGAATTCTTTAACCATACCTTAGTCAAGAGAAATAATTTAAAAACCTTTACTACTACTACTACTACTTAAAAAAAACATACAAACAAACAAAAATACATTCCTGTTCTATTGATAAGTTTTACAGTAGTCTTCACCATTCCTCTGGAAAGTGTCTCTCAACAGATGAGACCACTATTTCAAAGGAAAAAGTACCCGCCCATGGTGCTTCTTGCAGAATCTAGCTCTACTTTCTTTGGGGATTTATTTCATTTTCTTTCAATAAATGGAATTTAACATTTCTTTACTTAATTTAACCTTGAAAGCAGCAGAGGTGATTTAAATTCAGTTAAATTCTGGAAAATAAATCACAAATCCAAGATCTATAACTCCAGTTGGAAAAAATATTGCTAAAATAATCTTAACTTTGCACACAAGAAACACAAACACTGTACCATATCCCAAGACTAAAACCATCCAGGAATTACAACTTTTATTCTGACACCTATCAGGCAGTCTCATAGCTTCATGTAAGCACTAGGAACAAAATGCACATTGTTATTTCCAGTAAGTGCCCTTTGCACTCTAGGGAAAGGAGCTGCTCTGTTGTTTGTTAGTTACACAGTACCTACAAACCCCATGAAATTAGCTCTAAATTTATTTAACAAAAGCAGTACACAAGTACTACTACTACTACTACTACTACTACAATACTCAGCACATTCTCCTGGATGTTTCAAAATCCTGAGGCAGTATATTATGAAAAATAAATTTCACCAGCAACTCAGATTAGTTCCAGCTAGTTTCAGGAAGGTAAGCGAGACAGCCAAGTCATGCAGGAGACCACCTCCACTCCCTTTATAGTGAATGAAGAAAGAGCTGTAAAGGATGGTAAGGAATCCAAATTGCCTCCAGCAATCTTGATTTCTTGTTATGCTCCTAAACCTCCTCTAAGTACCTAAAATTTGGTGGGATTATTTAGGCCCAAATATTTGCATTTGCTCCTCTAGCAAAACTACTTACTTTTGGTACATGTAAAATGTTTTTAAACATCTGAAAAGATTATCATTAAATGTATCCATGACAGCCAGGAAAAAAGTAAAAATTTCAAGGACTGCAAAACCTGACCAAGATTTTTTTAAAAGATTTCATACTTATGTAAATTTGGTTTTATAAGCAAGAAGAGGCTATTAAAAATGTCAGAGGTTCCTTCCATTCCCCGTAGAGCACAGTTTGTCACCACTTCTACGGGAAGAAGAATCAAAGTGTACTAGGCCAAAACTCACTTATAAAACCCATTACTTATACAGAAGATACCTGTTTAGCAATTGGTGTTATACTTGTTATAAAAACACTATGACATTTTGCAGAAGAATATTCCTATTTGTAGCAATTCTATGCACCTTCCATTTACTTTTCATGATTAGGATTTGTTACTTGTCTTTAGAACCAAATTCCCTACTCGCTTCAGTGCTGAGTAGAGCTATACCATCTGTGAAACATATATTCATTTTAATATGAAGACAGATCTTCATCTGAACAAATTTAAAATTCCAAATGTTCAAAGATGAACCTTTTTTTTTCATTTTTATGAATATATGATGGAATTGGTGTGTCAAGAAAATATCCTTAAAGAAGTTCATGAAGGAAAAAAGCACACATGTGGTTCAATTCTGCCTTGCCAGACAGTTCAAAATGTAGTATTTCCCAGAGGAGAGAGTAATCTCTGATAAAGGGAAAATTACACAATAAAGAACACCATATGGAGTATTTCAGAATAACATTCTTCAAAATAATAGAATCTGTTTAAACTCTTTTTTGAGGGGGGTCACTACAGTAGAAATCAGAGCTAAAAAGGTTGGGAAGAGAACAGGCATCCAGACCACTCCGATGCCCAGAGGTACATCCACCACCAAGGACGGATACAGCCTCCACGGGAGCGACCGCAGACACTGCACAGCCACGTTCGGAGGGACCCACCACCACTACACCTGCACAAGAGAGAAACGAAGCACGTGGTCTCTGCCTCACAAGTTAAAAGTTCATCAAGAGCGACAATGAGAAACAATGATTTGCTCCGTCTCAGTAACTGAAGCGTCAGCAGCGAACGTTTTGCAGTTCAGTTAAATCCAGGCAGTTTTATTCCCTCTTTGATCCCCACCACACTCCCCTTCAGCACTCATTTCCTTTGATGAAGTAGGGAATAATTTAAATAACAGGTATAAAGCTAGAGGTCATAGACCTTAAATTTCAAAATCAGCTAAGTCTGCCTAAGCACTTCACTTCTAATATGTTATGAAGTTACAATTCTTGAATCTAATAGAGCGCCACGTGGTTTCACAGAGGGCTTATTCCAAAACCCTAGAAACTTTGTTTTGCCCTGCTAGATGTTACAGCAGGGGAAGAGCTACTTATTTCCCTTCCTTAAATCAGAAAATAGCGTCTCTCCTCTCTTTAGTTTTGGGAAATGACAAAAATTCCATTTTTTCCAGATGTTACTCCTTTCCTGGTGCTGCCACAAGTCATAGCTTGCTATAAGCCTGGGTGCTTTAATTACATACACTTGTGAATTCCTCATTTGTAGATTTTAAGCTGAGGCTCATTTCTGACAGAAATGAAATTCTTATTTCTTCCTGAAGTAAGAAGAAATATTTAGGGAGTAATTATACTTCCCTTTAGCACATCCATCTTAAACTACAGTTCACAACCATCCAGAGGACAGAAAGTCTGTTTCATGGCATTTTCAATATTGCAAAATGGGGTAACGACCTTCAGCGAGAATAAATCTTGTAACTTTTGAAGTTATTCACACACACACACACAAAATTGTGGAATAATAAGTAACTCCATATTGATCGGGGTTTTTTGTTTCTATTGTGCTTTTTTTTTTTTTGCTTGCATTATCTTGGACCATTAAAAATACAAAATTTCTGAATGAATTATTTTAAAATTGAAATAGTTTCTTTGAAGTAATATATCAAAACAAGACAATTAGAAACTGCTGGAACTTTTCATTTCCTCTCATCCTGTTTTTAAAACAATGCTTTTCAAAGTACGTTAGTCTAAGTTTCAGCTTTGCTTTTTCCTCATTAATTCTAATATTGATAGCTCATCTATTTTGACTCCATTTTCATTGAAATTTGTCTATCATTTGAGAAGAAAACCCGCTCTCAGCAAGTAGTCCAAAATCAACCTAATAACTGAAAATCAGAAGATAAAACAGCCACAAATAAGCCACACAGGCACAAAGCCGGGAGGCAGACAGATGTGCCCTTCTGTTATATATTTCAACATAGTACAATACCATGTCCCATCACACAACTTCAAGTCATAGTAATTGCTAAAACTGGGCACCACATTTATGGCCTAATGATTGCCTCACTTCTTACCTTAGGCAAGCATGCAAAAGTTGAAAGCAGGCTACAAATGACAGCAGCAAATAACACTTCAGTACATACAGACCTAATCGTAACACTTCAGCAAAACTGAATTATTAGTTCCATTACTAAACCTGGTGTTCAAAAGAACTTAAAAGGTAATCTTTCTATCCAGCGTTCAAAATGAATGTGTTTTTTTTTCCCTTTCTCGGAAACTACTGCAGCTCGATAAGTATTAAATAGACAGATCTATGAATGAAGAAAAATAGTTTTATGCCACTTTTGTTGTCTCACATGCTGTATTACGCATTCAGGAAAGCAACTCAGCTTAAAGAAAAATAAACCTATTCTAGTCAACAGGCAAAAGAAACATTAAGTGTAAAGAGTTTTAATTTGGAGGTTTTGGCAATTATATTTTCTTCTATTTTTCAATAACTGATTAAAGACAGAATAACCTGTTAATCTTCCCCACAAAGATCAGAAGATAAAGCTGACATGCATTTCCTTAGCCTTAACACAATACATAATTTTTTGTATTTTTTTTTTTTAAATTGTCTGAGGCAAAAAACAGTAGATAAACCAGTAGCTAACTCAGCGTTAACATATCAAATGTAAAGTTCAGCCCTACAGCACTTAATAATGAGCTTAATAGTCAGGCTTAGTGAACAGCCCCATAGATGTTAGCAGCAGCATTTTCAAAACCAAGTCCTACTCTATTGGTTTGGAAGGATTAGGCCATAATTGGGTGAAGAGTTTAATACGTCTTAAATAACATTGGCTCAGTAGTTTCCAAAGTAGTTCAAAAACAGTAGGCCAAGCATACTCTCTGCAGATTAGATCTAAATTGCTCAAGACTTGGCTCTCCTGAAACCTACCTAGAGATCCCATTAAAGGCAATGATTTTCAAGATAAAGAAAAAAGTAATAGTGTGCATGATACTATCTCTTGAGGAGCTTTATGTTCTATTTGGGCAAAAAGGGAATATAAGATCATTGATCTCTATCAGAAATCTGAATCTTGAACAAAAATTGAATTAAAGGAATGGACTGAAATCAGGCTAAAAGTTTTATATGCGGCAAAGGAAAAAATAAGCTTTGACAGCCATCAGAAAATGTGGTAAGCTGTTTACTTGCCTCCTTTTAAGGCAGAGGAGACAAATGTGGAGTGCAGCTGAGAAGAAAAGGCAACAAAAAGAAAAATCGTCAACCAGCAGAAAAGCATCAGTTGAAACAGCAGAAAGTCATGTGAATGTCTGAAGGTCCTGGATGCAATCATTTGTGCAAATGTCTGCTTGGGGTCTTTTCATGGCTTTACCCGTAAGACCACAGGATGGGAGAAGACTGTGTCCCCATCCATTCCCCCTGCTCCTGAGCAGTACGCGTAAAATTCTATTTACTGTAAAAATATTAGTGAAATACAAAATTGAACACTTTTTCATGAGTTGCTGCTTTTGCAGATGGCACATTTTTAAGATCCTGGGTTCTGATGTGTGAAAGGTTGGCCGCCTCTGCTCTAAACGATACCTCTGGTGAGAGATTCCTATACCTCAAGCTAGTTAGGAATGGAATGGAATAGTTATGAGACCCCTAAAAGAGATCATTTAATGAGTAGCTATCAGCTTGTGAGCATTTCTTCAGAAACTCTAGCCTGAGATAAAACAGCAGATGACAATCCACTCCATTCGCTCTAATTTCCTGAGCGTGTCTCTAAGCACCAGGGGTTTGCACGTGCCCTTGGCTAGAGCCAAAGGAGACTGTGTGCTTCAGCACTGCCATAAAAAGTTTTATTAGGAGGAGGGGGATATACTGCCTGAAATCTAGCCTTGTAGAGTGCATACAATAAAAAAACCTGCTACAGTATACAGTAAAATGAGTTCAGACTGCTTTTCGTAAGAACAGACAGATTCAACACCAACATCACAAGAAACTGCAGGTCTGTTCTCTTCCTGCTACAATTGCTCAGTCTGGCCACTGCTGTACCAAAAGCTGTACAACCCTGTAACCAAGCTTGTAAGTTCAAGGAGAGCTGGGTCAAGTCTGAAAAGGATTTTAGCCAAGTTGCTTCTGCTTTTAACTTTTGAAATACTCTATCCCATGCACTCAGCTTTTCAGCCATTCCAGTTGTTTCCATACTGATTTTTTGTGTTTGTTGTTTTTTTTTTAAATAATATTATTATTTTTAATGAAAATGTATACCAATATAGTACAGGGGAAACATCTTTCCAGTTCTTCACAATTTCTAGCACTGATACTGCTTAAGTCTGAAAGCTCAAAAGCAGGCAAGAGACAAGTTTGGTCAGAGAGCCATTGCCCTGAGCTTTTTCCTACACACACCATTCCCTCCCCTTGAAGGTCTCCTCAAGGTACAGTACATATTCTATAGAGTCCTTCTATGGTCAGGATACAGAATTGAACCAAGCCTATACAATATACATTACTTGTGTGCAATAAAAGACAGAATGCAAGTGCTTTGAATTCTTTACTCTGCATATAAGGCTATGTTTTAGTATGGTACCCACATTTAGATCATAATTTCCATGGGTCTATATAAACATGCATGAAAATAAACAGGCTCTCTTCCCATGTAGAACTGGAAGAATTCATCCAGAAGCTTTGCTTTGTAAATCACTTCAGATGTATTTTACTGAAGCCATAAAGGATATTAGCAAGTGTGCTGGGACCTTTTGTTTTAAATTATTATGATCTGTTACTCTAACAGAAGTTACTAATATTATTTAACCCCACTGGTGTACTTAAAATGAAAATAGTTTGAAGTTTTTTTAAATAGGTTTTGTCTCTATAATAATCATTTTTCCAAAAAACTATTTAGCCTGTTGGACTGCTGCTTTGTATACCCAGAAAGATACTGAAATAATCCAGGCTTTCAAATTATCCTGTATTTCAGAATAAAAAAGTAAACAGCAATCTAAGAATGCTTTGTTAACCTTTTCACTCCAAATTACAGAAAGATTCATTCATAAATTAAACAGGGTATGTCAAAAACTTCCAAAGAAAGCAACATCCATCCTTGCTCTGACCATTTGCTGATTGCAGAATCAAAAAAAAAACCCCAAATTATTAACTGCTGCAATTCTTTGTGGTTCCATTAAAACCATACTTGAGTTTAATCACACCAAAGTCTAAAGTTGGAAAAATATTTCACAGAAAGCTTTCCATGATGCATATACACCACAGAAAAGAAACAAAGTTTTCCACGCCCTCTGTAATAGGACGAAATGACAAGTTGGCACAGACGCAGCATAGCCTTGCCTAGGACACTCAAGGCTGTGCATGCAGGGGGGCTCTGCGGCAGCCCGGTGGGATAGCTAGCTAATAGAGCTTGGTGAGGTCCAACATGGGTGAGGCAAGGTAGACGTGTGGTCAGAAACATCACAGAAAGCTTGAACCCACTCTCAAGCCTACCTACCAGAGGTAGTACCATTAGCAGAAGTAAGTCTGTGTCTTCCACGACCTTCATTGTGCCTTCAAATTTTTCAGGACATGTTTTTCACTGAAATAGAACTAGATGCAACATTCCAGCGCTAGTCTTATTAAAGGGATTTAAACCAACATCCTGCCTCTCCCCCGACCTCTACCAGGCAGCACCAGCCCTCCTTGACACAGCCCTGCACTTGAATCCCCTTCGGCTACAGGAGCCTCCTCACAAACCCGAAGTCCTCCCACAGTCACAGCTTTATAAGATAAAAATCTTCCATTCTGTACACACATCCAGCATTCCAACATGCAGACAAACTGCATTTTAACAGACTCATGTTACCATGATCTCAGCCATGCTTTAAACTTCATCCTTTCTTCATCAATCCAGCAATCACTGAACCATCCATCGTTTGTCACTACTGCTTTTATGTTTACACACAGACAACTGACTCAAACAGCGAAAAACATCACACGCAACATAAACACGGGGGGAAAGTCCCCACAAGCTCTCATCTGTTGACAGTGGCCTCCAGCCATTACTTCTGAGTGCTGGCAGCTCACCAGCTCTTTATCCATTTTATTGTTACTGTACAGTCCTAATTTTTAAATTAATTTTAGTTGGGTAACAGTAAATCAAGGACCTAATCAAATTTAAATGTTAGCTATACAAACAGTGTACTTCCAGTTTGACAGCCAAGACACAAAAACAAAACAAGTAATACACTGCTTCAGGTTAACTGTTTCCTTTTGGCAAGAATGTAAGTAAAACAAAACTGGTCTAGCAGTGAAGTGATGTAATCTTAATTGGAGGCAGCATAATCAGCTCCACATACAATGAATGCAACACTAAAACTGCCCACTGGACAATTTCTATGGCATACATACTGTATGAAAGAAAGATCTATGTTTTTTAATAAGATCTTTTAGGCATGATCACTTTTAGGAGCAGACAAAACCATGAGGTGAGAGTTTAAGCAGAGAGGGTGATATGGTAAAGCCAAGTACTGAAATGTCCTCCCCACTGACTTGGTACAGTAACGAGCTGAAAACATAGGTAACTTAAAATAGAAAGTTTAAAACATGTTCAACTGAAAACTACAGGGGAGTCTCATAAACAAGCTTTGGGTATCTGAGAGGCTTTAAGATGTTGCTGACCCTGGGTGCTTAATCACCTCTCTGCCAGGGGTGAGCAGACTGTAAAAAAGGGCAACAAGACGGGGTACATTCTGTCTCCAGGACCCAGGATCCCACTCCCAGCCTACGCATCAGCACAAGTCACCCAAAAAGACATGTGAGTTAAGATGAGGGAAGCAAACCGAGGTGCAGGTATTGCTGGCTCTTCCGTACAGAATGCAATCCAAGGGGTGGGGAGAAGACGACCAGCTGGCAGCATCTTAAACCACGGCATCTAAAGGCTTCCACAGCACATCTGTCAGAGCCATTCGTGAATAAATTTGAGCATAAGAGTTTGTAGAATTGAGAACTTCATATGTAAAGATTACAATGAAAACACAATAGATAAAAGCACAAAAATCTACAAAGGCTGATTGATAATGTAAATGTGAGAGGGAATTATCATGGGTAAACTTAACCTTTTCTTCATTTACACCACACAGCACAGCCGGAGAGAAAACAATTGAAACTTTGAAATCTACTACATTTCCAACCCAATCTGTTTCCCCACCATAAAAAACAATTCATAACATAAAAGGTTATTTTGTTCCATTATTTATTTTATTTCAATGGAAATACATGAGGATAAATTTGGCTTTCTGGCTATAGGCAACCAACTACAGGCAATGTAACCCCATCTTTATTTTGTTCTTACTCAAGAATAGAAATAACAGCATTAGTAGCTGACAACAAACTTATGCACAAAAGGGTGTGCTTCAGTTTGCCCTCTGGATTTTAACTCCACAATACCATTCTCAACATTAACCTAATGCTAACCTTTGCTCTTTGCCTCTCTCATACTTGCCCTTTCTGGTAGAAGTGACTTCTCCACCGTAAGCTTCTGCTGTCAGAACAGTCTTTCCTCATTTATTCACTTCACCAGCACAACATCTATTCCTGGATTTCTATTTCACTCTTCCTCTCCTGACTATCTCCCATCCTTTACACCTATTGGGTTTACATTGGCTAATTTATCACACCACGTCATTCCAATTCTGTCTTGGTTTTGATGATGAAACATACTGGATGAAGGACTATGCCGAAACAATCACACCACTATAATAAACAATATTTTGTTGACGTATGCATTATCATATTTAGTACTCCAAAAAGTCCTAGGACACAACAAACTTGTATGGTATGAAGCTCCATTGTATCACTGCAGTATGTAGTTAGAAAGGCAAAATCAAACTTATAAAACTCACTAACTCTGATTTTTAGCCTTGCTGCTAAAAAAGTGCAGAAGAAATGGGAAACAAAGAGATTAGCACTGTACATGTCAAGAATGCCTGGAGTAAGCGTTTACTCAACCCATCGATACAGGGGTGTCTATGTGCAGCTAGTGATACAAAAGCACCTCGGGTGCCTTGACATTTTCCCATGACCTTCAAACATAATTCTAATGAATAAAAATATATCAAGAATCATAGGCTCTTGCAGATAACTTGGGGACATTAAAGCTGCATTAATGCAAGTCCTGCTTGGAAAAACACATGCAAAGTGCTTTTTCTTCTTCTGTAGCAGTACCAGTGACCATCTATGTCTGTCATTACATGAAGCAGAGCTCCTTCCTAAATGGCAACCACCACAGTCTTTCCTGGAGCTATCTTTACTTCTTATCTTCTTTCCAATGGAGAAAAAAAAAAAAAATCTTACCTGCTTATTCTGTGTGTCAAAAAATACTTCAAGACTAAAACTGATTATTAAAGAGCCGTAACATAAATTGTGCTTCTTCATCTCCTCTACCAACGACACCATGATGTTTATGTTGTGCATAATACTGCAATGATATATGAGATCATCAGCTTGGTAACTAAAAACAGTTTCACTGTGCCTGTGATTGATAAACTATGGAAGTATTAAAACATTAAAAATGTTAATCTTTGTAATAATCTCCTGAAAAGTTTTTATATTAATTTAAACCATCGATCATTTTAATATTTAATCATTGCAGACTTCATTTGAAATGAGGATAGCCATTCACTGAAAAGCACTTCATTTTTTATTTTACAAAATGATAGGCTAGTATGTATTCTGTAAATCTGTTCAGATTTTTTCCTCAATAAAAAGTAAACCTGCAAGCAAATGAAAAAAATCTACAAGAGCAGGAAAAATTTATAGCAGAGTTTGCATCAGAAAACATGTACTCTCACAGTCCTGTTTCCCAGGAGTAACTATATTACAACCATAGTATCGTAAAAGGGTCAGAGGATTGAGAGAGACTTCTACTGTAAATGGAAATCATTAGCTTCTTTGTCTACACCTTACAACCACCTATATTTTGTTCTCTTTACGTATCTCATAATATGTAAACATAACAATTTACTTATGAAGATTAAGTACTTAATAGAGTGACTCGGCTCTCCAAGATTATATTAAACTGGTTCCGTTTTTTTTAACATGTAACCCCATTTTGTAACATTAGCTTGCTTTAGCAACATACACTTTCGAAGGTATCCTATCCTCGTCTATAATTCACAGCTTGCCTTGCCTAATGAAAAATTTAGATTAATATGGAAATATCCCAAAGGAAAACAAAACCAAGTCTCATAACCTAGTTATGAGAAAAATCTCACAGAAAGTTAAATTCCAATTGTGAATAACTATAACTAATCTTGATTGTATTTGGTTTCTTTTGAAAGGTTTTTAAAACTATATAGGAAACAAAAACTAATTCAGGGTCTCAAGAAACAAATTTCACAGAAAAATCCAAGGAAAATGTCTTCATTGCACAGCAAAAAAACCCTCTCATCTTGTTTTCTATGTAGAATCTACTAAAACTGGATGTTTCCTGGAGCTACTGCCATAAAGTACACTGAGCTTAAATCGTCCGTTAAGATTGGGCTGCAGGATTTGGCTGAAATATTTGAATGAAGTAAATCCTAGATATACACTGGGCAGTATCACAGGTTAATATATTAGCTTATGTGACTAGTCTTCATTCTGTATTTGTGACCAATAGTGAGTCAGAGGATTGTCCCGTACCAGCTACAAAACTGGCACACAAACTGGCTTCCTTTTCTGAGGAGGCTGCAGAGTGTAACACCAGGAGCTATGAAGTTAAAGAACTGGCAGAAGTGCATGGGGAATCTTCCAATGCATATAAACTTACTCTGTGTAGTCCAAGTTTATGAAAATAAAAAAACAGTAATAAAAGCACTGCCTTTATTCTTGATTTTACAAAGAAAAGTATGTATCTCGTTGCATACTACCCTTTGCTAAAGTCTGTTTTTAAGGAAAGATGTATGGAAAAATCCTGTTCATTCAGTGTGATGCAGTAATTGAATTCAGGAACTCAGCTGCTTGCATCTGAAATGGAAGCGACAGTCCTGTTTTTATGGAACTTAACGGAAACACATATATGTGTTTAAACCTTGTATCGATATACATACAAAGTTAATTATAAGAAGAGTTTTACCAATACTAACAGGAATTTCTGTTTTAGTCATTTGAAGTAATCTTTTAAAACCCAGATATCTGAAGAGCTCCCACATCTGTGTTGAAATAAGAATTTTCTATATTGCTTTTGCAGATACAAAATACTTTTTTAGACAGACTAAGAATTCAATTGTAGAACATTGTTGCAATCTCTACTTGGTTAAATTAATAAATCAAATTCATAGCATTACAGGACTATTGATGTTGGAAGGGACCTCTTGAAGTCATCTGCTTGGGCTTATCTACCCCTGCTCAAACAAGTTCAGCTAGAAGACTATGCATAAATTATAGAATTATAAATCATAAAATAAATTACAAAAAGGATTTACATATTGAAGCAAGAATAACAGAAAAAAGTGAGCAACTGCCCTTTCCTAAAAAAATTGTGTCAACTGTTTATATTAGTGTGATTAATCTATTTCAATTTTAGTTCAAGACGTCTACACTTCGTCTTTGTTTTGCTTATGCTCACACTTACCGTACTGACCTGAAGTAGGCTTACGTCTTCATGGCTTCCATTAAGACAGAAAACAAGTCCTAGAAGGGTAAATTATACTAATTCATGATCAAAGATATTCATGCCAACAAAAGCATCTGCCAAATTTTTCCTTAGTGTGCAGACAAGCTATTTTCTGAACAATGAAGTTTGTCTCCAGCCCATTTTGTACCAAGAGGTGAAGTGATTCAGCCAAGGAAAACATGCCAAATAGCACTACTTAAGAAATGTTTCAATTTTCCCCATGCTTGTAGATTTTTGTGTATCCCTTAACCACCGCTTTCTACGGTTTTCCACTGCGGAAGTCAGACAACAGTAGCAAAGGCTGGAAGAAAGTCAACGTGTCTTTAGTAACAGGTACTCTTCCATTCTGATTAGCTCTTTAGGAACGAGCCTGGTCCCCAACACCAAAAAACTTCAGATCTATACAACATCTAATTGAATTACTGTGTGTGAATGTGTGTGCTGTACATACAGTCCAGTTATACCATAAGCTCTTTCAAAGAGGCTTTCTGGTACTATGTTCTGTCCTCATAACTATGTAGGCTGACATAAGGCGGAGCAGTTTGAAAGCCACACGAATACACAGGCAGAAATCCCTGCCAACACTTCATATTCAGAAATGTTGTGGCTCCCATATCTCTGTCCAGGATTTTCTGAGCGTAAGCATGACCAGTGCACTCTGCAGCAAACACAAAGGAGTCCAATGTACCCGGAACACATCACGCCTGCAAAGTAAACACAGCCAGCTCAACAAGCCCAGGTTGTATCAGATTTACTGCATACGCACAGCCGGCCGACCACATACGGCCCTGTCACACACCGCACGTGCAGCAGCTCCAACACGTCCTGGTCTCACCACACGTTGGGGGGTCAGCCTACGCGCACACACATAGAGCAGCTGTTTGTTCAGCTCCCAGACACCCAGAAACCCCACACAGACGGCGTTTCACAAACACACGTACCCAACCACACTGCACTGGTGGGCATCACATGAGGAGTTGAGCTCATGAGGGAAAGCTATGGGGTGTCCTCACATGGAGGCATCACAGGCTTCTGTCAGCACAACCAGCCTGACAGTCCCCGGGCCAGACCTCAAACACAGCCCGAGGAGAGCTCCTGGTAAGGAGTTTATTTCCCTCCAAATTGGCCAGTCGCAGCCTGGTGAGGAACTCAGCCTGGCACCACCT
>NW_009595839.1:0-271 GCF_000690535.1 Cariama cristata
CTCCGGCCGGAGTCACCAAAGAGCTCAGGTCCATGAGAAAGCACCTGGGAGCGGGGTTTTCCCCGGCTCCGCGTGTCGGGGCCCACGGCGACGCTGGCTGCTGCAGGGAAAGCTGCGCCGCGCTCAGCCCGGCACAACACTTGGCCGTCTCTGCTTTGGCAGAGGGAGGACCCAACTCTTTCGAAGACTTGGCTCCCACCGCCATCGTGATGTGCTTGGACGTACAGCCCGGAGCTCGGCGGGTCCGGCCGCGGCACTGAGCCCTGCTCCC
>NW_009595840.1:0-1971 GCF_000690535.1 Cariama cristata
AATTAAATAAAACTTTCAGGGTTGCGGAAAATTATTTCTAGTTGAAACAGCCCCTAAACCAGAGTTTTAGATAAGCCTCATCCTCTTCCCAAGTTCTCCTTCCCCATCTCACCCCTTGCTCCTCCGGCATCGATCCCTCGCAGCATCTGCATCTCGTTAGCCGCAAGGACCATCCTGCTACCAACCCAAAAAAAAAAAAAAAGCCCTTTTTGGCCTCTTAAAAAAAAGCAAAAAAAATACCGAAATGACATGCCAGGAGCTTGCAAATATTTAACAAACTCTAATTGAAACTGAGGTGCGGACTAACGAGGGTTTCTTTTCCTTTTCAGAAGAGGGAAGGCAAAAAAATAAAGATACGATCAGGTAAGAGGGGGGAAGAGCCGAGGTCAAATTCTCATCTTATTTATACAGCTGCAAATCACAGCTGGGCAAAGGCGACCTCATCCCGCCGGGACCGCGGCTCCATCCCGCCTCGGAGAGGTTGGTTTTCCCATGGGGATTACCTGGAGCATCCCTTCGATCCTTGCAAGACTTAAGGCGGGCATAAAACCGGGTCTAAATTTAACCGCGGCTTAATTCCCATCCCTCCAGATTATTATTCTGAGCCGGCATCTTAACGATCCGACTGACGACGCCGGGAAAGAATTTCTTTTCTGTTGTTGTTAATTAGAGGGTATTTGTTAACACCCTCTTCGGTGGAGGCGAAAACTATTTGGGAATTGAGTTATTTGACGGGGCGTGGGATATTAAATCCAACCGGGAATTGTCTGGAGCCAGCCAGTTATCTCGCTAACACCCCAAAACAGCAGCGTGCCACACCCCAGAGTAAAATAAGGATGGAGAATAATGAGGGATGGGACGCTGAGGTGCATCGAGGGTACCCGCGACCTAAAAAACCAGGAGATATCGATGCTCGGTCTGGTTTTCCCATGGGGGTTGGGGATGTCAAATCTCCTCTAATTTATCCCTAATTGTGGGAAAAGTTTCCTCTCAACTTGAGGACACGCGGTTTATTGTTCAAATTCAGTATTTCTGCGAGACGTCGAAAGGGGGTTTTATCCGGAGCTGGGGGAAAGGGAGCTCAGCATCATAAAACTCCCATTTTAGTATTTGAAATTCATATTTCCCATTACAACAGGTGTTTAAAATCCTCATCTTTTTATCCCCGCCTGCTTTCGTGCCACGCTTGCGACGGGCATCCCCGTCCATCCACCCTCATCCCATCGCTGGGACTAATTTTACTCCTTATTTTAAGCTGGAGCACCTCCCAGGAAAATAAATTAGGCAAAACTAGGGGTGTCCCAGCACCCCAGGTTATTTTTTTTTCTCCGTATCCTCAGGAAATAACCCCCGGTATCCATCGCGCATCTCAAACCCGATGCGGATGGTACCCGGAGGCGCGATCCAGCCCTCGCATCCCTGGGGATGAGGATGGATGGATGAAGGATGCTCTTCCCAGCGGGACCACACCACTATTTAAGTTTCCTGGGAGGAAATAAAAAAAGAAAAAAACCCAACCCTATTATTGCTCAGAGATGTATGGATGCTGTCGATCAACTTGGAAAAAACTCATGAAGTAATTCAAAAGTTCACTGGAAAAGCCAAAATCACCCAAAATCCAAAGCTGCCCCATTACAGGGACTCGTTTTATCCCCAAGTTGGGAAAACTCTGCTCCAGTGGGATAAAAATCCCTGCTCCGGTGGGATAAAACCCTCTCCTCCCAACACAACTTTCTGTGGTTACGTAAAAGAAGGGGATTTCCTTAAAAAAAAAAAAAGAGAATTTCCTTAAAAAAAAAGGGAGATTTCCTTAAAAAAAAGGGAGATTTCCTTAAAAAAAAGGGAGATTTCCTGGGGAAAAAAAAGGGAGATTTCCTTAAAAAAAAGGGAGATTTCCTGGGGAAAAAAAAGGGAGATTTCCTTTAAAAGAAAGAAAATTTCTCTTAAAAAAAAAAAAGGTACTTTCCTTAA
>NW_009595840.1:1995-2782 GCF_000690535.1 Cariama cristata
AAGGAGATTTCCTTCAAAAAAAGGAGATTTCCTAAAAAAAAAAAAAAAAAAAGGAGAATTCCTCAAAAAAAAATATTTCCTTTACCTCCCCATCCTAAAAATGATGAAGAAAGAACGGGAGATGTCCCTGCGCGCAGGGCGGGGCCACTGAGCATCACTTTGCTCCCCCTTTTTCCCCCTGCCCCGTGATACCGGCGGGGTGTTTAATCTTCTCTATATAATATATATCTCCTATTTTATATCGCTGTCTCTCACATTAAAATTAAGGGGGTTACGGGATCCCCCGATGCTGATTTTGGGAGGGCAGGGGTCGCAAACTGCCTTAAAAAAATCCAATTTGGGGATGACGGAGAGCACAGCATCTTCTTCCCTCCCCGCTGCCGTCAGCTCCCCTATTAACCTCTCCCTTAATTAGCCTCGAGCAATTAACTTTTGCCCCTAACGAAGGAATCGCAACGCAGGGTGTTAAATGAAATAGGAAGGGGAGGGGGGGGAATTAAATAAATACGGGGGAATCCCAATTCCATCATCCATCTGCTCCGTATGGCCTAAAACCTCCAAAAAGGTGTCGTGTTTTTAACCCAAATTGCCCCAAAAATCCAATTAATTCACCCAAATCCCTCTCCCTGTCCACGCAAGGCTGAAAACAACCCCCCGGAAACATCAAATCCCAAAGGTTTTCCGGGAGGCTTTTGCTTGGGGTTTGGTTTTGGTTTTTTTTTTCCCAAGGAGCATCCCCTTTTTTCGGCGAGGGGGAAGACGCCCCCCGAAAAAAAACGCCGAGTCA
>NW_009595840.1:2861-3137 GCF_000690535.1 Cariama cristata
TTCCTTTCCCAAATCCTTTTGGGATTTAAAGGTAAAATAAGTTCTAAAAAAAAAAAAAGGTAAATTAAAGCATTTCCCTTCCTATATTCTCCTTCTCGCCGGCAGACAGCTGCCCCCGCATCCCGGCCAAAAATAATCCATATCCCCCCCCCAACTCCCTCCTCTTTTCCCTTAATCTAATCTTTCCAGCTGGGAATTTGAAAATATCCTGCTGGGTTTAGGGTTTCCCATTCCGAAGGGCGAGATAGTAGGGGGGGGGATAAAATAAAATAAAAT
>NW_009595841.1:0-569 GCF_000690535.1 Cariama cristata
GTGTCACCCCCACCCCAGGATTGGTGTCCCCATACCTGACATTGCAGGATGGCGTCTCCTTTTGGTGCTTGCGGAACCAGGCGTGCTGGGCCCGGCGGCACTCGCCCTCCCTGATGAAGCCATCGCTGTCCTGGTCCAGGGCCAGGAAGGCCATCCGTGCCCGCTCCCGCTCCTTGGCTGTCAGCAGCCGCAGCAGGGCATTCTGGGGGGGACAGAGGGGAACGGGGAGTGCTTATCTCACTGGAGCCCCACCTGCTCCTGTACCCAATGCTGGGGGTTCTCCTGCCCTGGGGGCCATGGCCACGGGTGCTGGCCATGGGAGCCAGCCCCATGTGCCACAGCCATGGGTTCAAGCTGTGGATGCCAGCCCTTGGTGCTGTGGCCATGGGTGCTGGCTCTGGGAGCCAGCCCTGGGTGCCATTGCCATGGATGGTGGGTGTGGGAACTGGACCTGGGTGCTCTGGCCATGGCTGCTGGTCATGGGAGCTGGCCTTGTGTGTCATGGCCATGGATGCTGGCCATGGGAGCCAGCCCCAGGTGCTGCAGCCGTGGGTGCTGGCCGTGGGAAC
>NW_009595841.1:656-7384 GCF_000690535.1 Cariama cristata
GGAGTGCGGCCCCAGTTACTGTAGCCATGGGTGCTGGGTGTGGGAGCTGGCCCTGGGTGCCGTGGCCATGAGTGCTGGCCGTGGGAGTCAGCCCCAGATGCCGCAGCCGTACCTGTGGCCGTAGTTTCTGCAGCAGCTGGATGGACTCATGAGAGAGGAAGTCGTGCCACTCGATGTGCCCCTTCTTGTCAGGGTCCAGGGCAGAGAACTGCAGGGCTGCCTGCTCCTCCTGCGCCTCCGCCATGGGCCGCTCGAACTGCTGCTTGTGCACCAGGTGCTTGTAGTGCAGGAAGTCATCCAGGGTCAGACAGGTTTCTGTGGGGGACAGATTGGCTGTGCAATGCCCGGGGAGGGGGGACTCACTTCCCAACTGCCTCCCCCAACCTTCTGGGACCCACTGCAGGGTGGGTTCATACCTGGAATGATCTTGCAGTGCCGCAGGGTCTCCATCAGGCTGTACATCTCTTCCTCTGTCAGCAGGAGATTGAGGTTGTCCTGGGGTGGGGAGCAGAGAGGAGCCGTGGGGTAAAGGCATGGGGTGGGGGGAACCCCTGGCTGTGCCACAGCACGGGATCCCTTAAAGGTGCATGGGTGTGGACACACAGAGAGGGACGGTGTGCTGTGTCACCCAGCAGTGCTGCAGGGGGATGGCTCCATGCCCCTGGGCTTTGGGTGGCATTCCAGCTCTGTCACAGCTCCTCGTGTGCCCAGCAGCACGTTCCATGGTGTCTCGTCCCCCACCAAGGTGCTGGGGGGCTGGCTGCAGGGCTGGGGAATTGGCAAAGGGCCGCTGTCCCCTGCTGTCTGGTGGCTCCCCGTCAGGCCAAGGTGGGCGGCAGCAGCTGGGGAGCTGCAGGTCCCCCATCGCCCCAGACCAGGCTGCGATGTGAGACCCTGCTTGTGTCTGTGCAGGGCACGGCTCCCTGGAAGGCACCCCCCACCCAGCAGAAGCCCGGTGTCCCCTACGTGAGACACTCACGCAGTAGTAGCAGCTCCAGCCCGTCTCGGTGTGTGCCGTCTCTGTCACCTCCACGGCACTGTCGTTCTGCAGGTAGCCCATGCGGCGCAGGCAGCCGTCGTGGTACACCCGGCTGCAGATGCGGCAGGGGAAGAGACTTTCGGCCGTCCACACCTCGCAGATCTCACACATCTCATCGTTGAGGACCTGGGGACAGATGGGCAGACGCCCAGAGGGGCAGTGTGGGCAGAGGACTGGCAGGTGGGGGTCAGAGTGGTGCTCTGTGGGTGGGAATGGATGTTGGGGGGCAGAGGGGATGGGAGGGTGGGATTGCGTGGGGCTGGCTTAGGGAATAGGTGGGTGATAGGATCATAGGGGGCGTGGCTGGTTGGGGTAGAGGAGGGGGGGTGGGTTTGTGGGGGTGAATGGGCGGGGGATGGGGCCCCGTAGGTTCTCTGGGGTGCAGCGTGGTGGATGTGGATGGCTGAGCTGTGCGGTTGTAGGTTGGCTGGTCTTTAGGGTTGTCATGTGGACGAGTGAAGGTGCTGATCTGTGGGTTGGCTGGTTGTAGGTGTGGACGAATAAGCTGTAAGGCTGTAGGTGGGCTGGGGTGTAGGCTTGTCAGGGTGGGTAGATGGATGGATAGGTCATGGGTGAGGATGGGTGGGCTGTAGGATTGCGGGCATGGGTGGATAAGCTATTGGGTTGTAGGGCTGGGGTGTGAGGGTCACAGGTGTGCATGGATGGCTTGAGTTGTAGGCAGGGTGGCTGTAGGCTGACAAACATGTAGATTGAAATGTCCTTCTCTCTTCCCCAAAACTGGAGCTGTCTGTGCCCAGCAGTGACCTCTTGTCTCCAAGACACCCCAGGGTCCCTCCAGGGCACATTTGCCCAGTCGCACCCTCCTCCCTGTGTGGCATCTCCAGCTGCCTAGCCCAGCCCCTGGCCCCCTGCCCCACAGAGCCACCTCCATGGGGCTTTGCCATGCCCGGGGAGGCTGTCACTGCCTGGCAGGCACCAGGGATTCTTGCACATCCCTGGGCTCTCCCTATGCATCTCCATCCCCATCCCCATCCCTCCCTCCCTGTCCCCATGCTCCATCTGCTTGCCTGCTCCCGCTGCTCCAGGCTGATGTCCGGGGGCTCATCATCGTGCAGCTCCCGCTTGGGCCGGATGAAGGCGGGTGGTGTGAACCTGTTGGCCCGGTCAAACTCCTCCGGCTCCATGCCCCGGCCATCCCGCAGCCGTTCCCAGGCCGCCTTGCTGGCGCTGCTCTCCTCCGGCTGGGAAGGTCCTGCCACCGCCTCCTCCTCTCCCTCCTGCACCGCCTGCTCCAGTGTCCCTCGGCGTGCGGTCCCTGCCTCCGCCTGCCACCGTGTTGATGGCTGCTCCCGCAGCCCATCCTTAAAGGCTGACACGGCCAAGCTGACCTTCTGCACCTTCTCCACCGTCTGCCTCCTGGACATCAGCACCCCCATGGCTCTGCGGGAGGGAAGGAAGGTGCTCAGTGCTAAGGCCTCAGGGTGCAGTGCTGCTCCCTACCCCTACACCATGTCCCTGGCCCCAAAAAGGTGTCCTGGCAGCTGTCCCCCAGCTACGCGGGCAGCAGCTCAGGGCAGGGAGAAATGGGGGCTCCTTGGCAAGTTGGTGCTGAGGTCATCTGTGGTGGCCGTGGGGAGATGGACCCGAAGCCATGTGGAGATCTGGCCATGGAGGGTCTAAGTGTTGGTGGGGGAGCGGGATAGCAAGCAGAGAGCTGGTTTGGGGGCACCCTGCATCCTCCATCCTTGCTCTGTAGACTCCAGCTTAACAGGAAGCACATCCAGTCTCTTCCCACACCAGATCGGTAAATCCCAGAGGGATTGGGACCAGGTGTAACCCTGCCCCATGTGTGCATCTCTTTTCTGCCTCGGAGAAAGCTGCTTTGGCCAGCCAAGGGTGAGAGGTGTCCTCCCTGTAGCTCTGCCCAGGGTGAGGGCATAGCAGAGCTGGTGCTGGGTCGCTTACCTTCCTTAAATTTCTCTTCATCCCCAAGTCTCTATTGGGCTAGCATGCTCATCTGTATGAGTGCGTGCTGCTTCCCTGATTGCTGTGCATTCTGCATCTTGCAAGGAGCCCTGTGGAGAGGCTGGGCCAGCCATGGGAGGGCTGTGAGGGTGCGGGAGGGAAGGGGAGCACTGCATGGGTCTGGGGCGCAGGGGTCCCAAGAAGGGGATTAGGCTGCAGGACCGAGGGAAGATGATCTTAGGGTAAAATGGGGAGGACAATGGCAGCAGCAATAGCAGGTCCGACTCTGTCTCAAAGGGGGTGGGCTGAAGCTGGAAAGGGAGGATTTGGTCTCCAGTGGTGTGGGGCACAGCATCACCCTGCATGGGTCCCAGCACTGCCCCTGCGCCCCGCTGGGGTTGCGTTATGGAAGATGCTGCGACGAAGACATGCAGGGACCAGGAGGCAAGCTGGGGGGACATCAGAGCCGCCATCTCTCATCCCGCTGGCCTCAGCAGGTGAGCCCCAGGTAGCGGGATAATTAGCAGCACATGTGCACATGCCGGGATCCTGTGGCTGCAGGAGGACACGGTGCTGCGGGCACTGCTGTGACAGGGAGCCTGGGCAAGGTAATTGCAGCCGCCCCACATCAGCGATGCCCAGCACAGCTTGCTGGCAGGCAGCACCCAAACACCGCCGTGCACACACGCATGTGATTTCCCAGCCTCCCACCACCACCGTGGGACCATCTGCGTGCAGATTCCCACACGCGGAGCTGGGTGTGCAACACATGTGGGCCCCGTCCCGCGTGTGAGGGTCCCAGCAGCGTACACATGTGTGGGTGGGGGTATTTGCACACGTTGGCCTCTGTGCCTGGCACGGGGCTGGTGCCCAGCATGCTGCAGCACCTGGGGCTTTGCAAAGGTGGGAGTGGGGAGGCACATGTCCAAGCCACAGCAACAGCATCCCCACGGCTGTGCCAGCGTGAGGGAAGACACCTGGGTGTCTCTGCCTCCTCACCATGCCACCTCCCGCTGCCCAGGCGGCTCAGGATCCCATCGGCCGTGGGCAGGATCAGGTCTGTTGCTGGGCAGCATTGCGGCTCTGCCTGCAAGCCAGCAAGCCGGGGGCATTACAGGGAGATCCCCCCCAAGGCTGCCTTTGCAGATCCCTGCATCACCAAGCGTTGGCCAGATGCTGGCCCCATCCTGCCCAAGGCTTGTGTCGAAGCGGGGAGGAGAGGGCGCAGAGGGGCTGGGCTCATGCAGAAGAGCGAAAAGAGGGCTGTGGGCCCCAGCTCTTGGCACACCAGTCCCTCCGGTAGACGCACTGGTGCTCCTGATCCCCAGCATGCTGGCAGCATCTCCCCACAGCATTGCGGGGCTCTGGGTGGCACATCCCCAAACACTGCACAGCAGGGCAACCCAGACAGCAGCAGGGCAACTAGTGTACGGGCCTGCTGTGTCCCCCAAAAATGAGGTTCCCCTGCATGTTCACAGCATGGTCTTCCCCCTGCCCCACGCCATTGCTGGAGGATCACAGCCTGTCTCCCTGTATCCCATCCTCTCCCAAGGCCACCCTAAGTGTCTCTTGCCACAGTCGGTGCCACTGGCTACTGCATGCCTGGAGTCTGGAGGCTGTCACTCCTGTCACAGCTTGTGTCTGTTCTCAGCCTCACTGGCCTCCCTATCCCTGCTAATGCTGCACAGCTGCACCCCTACCGCGCATCCAGGGGCTGAATGGCTTCACCCTGAGCTCCCTCTCCAGCCCCTGCTGCCTTTCTATAGGCCCCAAAGCTCCCCAGATACCCCACACCTTCTCTGTACTCTCCAGAACCCCCTTACCCCCATGCCCTGTCTGACCCATTGGCTGTGCAGGGTGGGACATCACTCACACACAGAGCCTGGCCCGGCTCAGGGTCCTGCCAGGCTCGGGGGGTCCTCCCTCTCCTGGGGACCTCTGGATGTGGGAATGAGGGTACCAGTGGCACCCTTGCCTCATAGCAGCCCAGCTACCCTAGCAGCCCCCGCATCCCCACACGTCCCAGGGGAAGATGTCTCTGCTGCTATTTGTGTGCATCCTTCAAAAGGCACCCGGCAGTTGAGACCCGGTGCCACTATGGCCTCGACCTTACTGCTGGGTACCAACAGGGGGGCTATTTTTAGGTCACCCCCATGGAGGAGCTAAATCTGGGCATGGACCAGAGCTGCCTGCAAATGCCTGGCTCCACTGAGCCCTGCCGGCACCGTGTGCTGTCACAGAGGGTGGTGGGCACCTTCCCACCCCCTTCCCTTCCCTTCCTTTGCCCTGACAAGCTATACTCCTACCCTGTCCCCTGGGCAGCACCCGTTCCCTGCACTCTTACTGATGGGGATTTGCTCCTTGCTACTTCATCCCTGCAGCAAAACACTAAGCCAGAAAGCACTTCATCCCCCTAGCAGCCATAGACTCATCTTTCCCAGCCCCGTGCAGCTCTCTGCGTGGGGGAAACTGAGGCACGGAGGCAAGGCTGGTGCAGCTGGAGGGAGGGCCAGCCTGTTTTAGGTGGGGACAGGGCTGGTGGCCAGCATGGAGGCACCCCGGGAGAAGGAAGCAGGGCAGAGCATCCTAATAGAAACAGAACCGATGATCCCTGCATAGCTTCAAAATCTTCTGTCTCCCATAGCAGCAGGAGCAAGGAGCACCCGTTACTTGCACTGGGGTTACAGGGTGCCAGGTTTGGCTGTGAGGGTGACAGTGGGTGCGGGGTGGCGGGTGATGCGTGGGTGATGCGCGGGTGATGCGTGGGTGGGTGTATCACAGCATGGCGGGGATGTTGTGGTGGCTGGGAGTGCAGGATGGATGCGGCAGGGAGCAGTGCAGGGTGGCTGTGTTAGGGATGGACGTGTTATGGGATGGATGTGCTACGGTGTGACTGGCAGCGTGGGGTGGGTGTTACGGCCCGGTGGGGAGTGGCGGGCTAGCGGTGTTGCAGTGGCCGTGGACATGGCGTTGGTGGTGGCTTTGGGTGCAGGGATGTTGCAGCAGCTGTGGATGTGTGGTGGTGTCTGGGAGTGCTGGGATGGGTGTGTTTTGGGGGCCATGGGTGCAGCTGAGCTGTTGTGGTGCCCGATGGTGGCATGGGAAGCTGGGAGCGCGGAGCCTTAGGGTCCATAGGGCTGGCCCTTGCCTCCCTGCCTGCCCCCGACTCAACCATGCTCTCCTGCCCCACGGTGTGTCTCCAGTGCAAAGCCCTGCCAGCAAATGAAGGTCCAGCAGGAGCTTGGGCTGGTGCATGCCATGAGCAGGGTCCGTGACACCCTCTGCACCCACCCTCAAGGGGATGCACCAGGGGTGTGGCAGGAGCGGGGCCCCCCCCCCCGGGGACCGCGGGGAAGGTCACGCCTGGTCCCCATGGGCTCCTCGTGGGCCAGGCTCACGGTGTTTTTACCTCCCAGTGCTGTGCCTTCCTGGGAGCAGCATTAACGACGTGGGGGCAGAAGGATGGGGTACTGATGGAGAGGACACCCTGGGAACCCTGGACCCCATGGCAACCTGGCCCCAGGTCTTGATCTGAAGGGCATCGAGCAGGGCTGGGAAGATCTGCTGTGGCTCTGGCACAGCCCTGCACACCCTACCAGCTGCTGCCTGCCTGGGGTGAGATGCTTCTGGGCAGCGCAGGCAGCAGGCTCTGCTTAGGGGACTCTACATCCCACCTGCTTGAGGTGGCTGGGGATGCCCCTTGTCCCCTCTCCCTGGCAGATGGCACATACTGGGACTGTGGCACTGCCGGGGCTGCTGCTGC
>NW_009595841.1:7532-8389 GCF_000690535.1 Cariama cristata
TCTGCTGGATCAGGCTGCCCATCCTGCCGCACCATGGCAGATTTTATAGGTGTGTCGCATGTTTCCGTCTCCCAGAGAGGGATGAAAATGCCGTGACAGCAGACTCCCTTCCCCTGCAGCAGACACGGCTCCTACCCAGCTCCCCACTTCTCCTTGTCTCCCTCCCCAGCCCCTCTCCCCACCACCCACATGAGGACCCCAATGCCTGGGCAGGACCCTCCCACCCCATCTACATCCCCACTCTCAGGCACCCCATCCCAGGAACCCTGGTCACACCAGGTCCCCCAGGGCAGCAGGGCGACCCACCCATGGGTGTCACGACATTCAGCCAGCCCAAGCCATGCACCGGGCAAAGTGCCAACAGCAGCAAAAAAGCCACTTACCAGGGTCAGGGTCCGTCTGGGGAGCACGAGCCCTAGAGAGCAGTCCACACGATGTCCATCACTGTTGTCTCTGGCCACAACCCTGTCTCTACCCGTGGGTGCTCACCACAGCCCGTGCCCCGCGTGCAAATCCCTGCCGGGGGATGGAGTAGCGAGGCTGGTACCCAGGGAGCCAGAGCCCTGCACTTGCTGCTGGAGGATGCAGGAGAGAGCAAGATGCTGGGAGCGGATGCCTGGGTCTAGCGCGCACACACACCCACACACACGCACACGCCCACCAACGGGGGGAGCGGAGGAAGCAGGGAGCTTGTGACTGGGGCTGAGCAGATGCAGCCTGGTTTGCTGTCCCTGTACCAATTGCTGCCTGAGCTGTGTTAAACAGCTCTCTGAGACACGAAGCATTTTTTTAACCGGGCTGACGTTGGCTGGGAGATACCAATAAAAGCTTTCCCTGCATCTCCTCTGGCCCCTGGG
>NW_009595841.1:8420-10887 GCF_000690535.1 Cariama cristata
TTCTTCGAGACAACTCAAGGACTACGGAGATGGGGCTGCAACCGCAGAGGAGCGAAGGTCTCCCCTGCCCACCCACGGGGTCTTCCCTGGACCCGGTGCCCTGGCTACAGGCTACCTGCAACTGCTTTATAACCTGATGCCTGCCGGTCAGCGTTGCAGGCAGGCTGTCCTCCCCACAGCGCGGGTGCAGTGGGGGCGCGGTGACTCCTGGCTACATGCAGCCCTATGTGTCCGGTGCAATGCAGCACCAGAGGTTTCGATTCTCTTGGTCCCGAGAACTGGATATCACCTGGGTGGACACCACAGGGCTGCAGCAGGGCTGGAGGCTTGTTGGGGGTGTGAGGGAGGTGATGGGGCAGAAGGGAGGATGCTGGGCTGGAGAGGAGAGTGGAGTCCTAATGCAGTGCTTCTGAAGGTAGGATGTCTGCTCCACGTGCATCCCTTAGTTGCCCTACACCAGCCTGGTGGAGATGGTCACTCAGCCCCCCAACACCCTCCTGGGCTGGGGTACCACTGGCTGAGGGGGTTGTGCTTTTCCCTTCAAGAGCTGCCAGCTGTACCTGGGGATGATTTAGGGTACAAGAGGCCTCCTAGGAACAACTTCCAGCCAGGCCTGGGATTAGCACTGAAGGTTAAAGCAGAGGGGCTTGGGCAGTGGGGAAGGCTGCAGGGCTGCTCTGCTGCTCAGCCAGGCTAGATACAGTGGGTCCTCTCCTGGCTAGGGGAGAGGGATGCTCTGCTCAGCCCCACTGCACTGTTCCTGTGTCCAGGGTGCTGCTGGGGGGTAACCCCACACCCTAGCCTGACATCCTGACCATGCCAGCCCCAATGCCCTCCATGTGGCAGAGCCTGGCTGACTCCATACAGACCCACCAGCCGCATGAAGGACCGGACATGTGTGCATGCATGCAGTAATGCCTGTGTCTGCAGAGGGGCTCAGGAGGCTTTGGTAGAGTCACCTTTCCCATGCAGAGAGTGTGGGGAGCATGGGATGGGAGCCATGGGATGAAGGACCATTCAAGGGCTGAAGCTTGCTAGCTCCCAGGAGAGGTGCAGCACCATCCCTGAGATCTTCTCCACCTTTGAAAAAGCCTGTGCTGGACCAAGCATCCAATGCCCCTGCAGCGCCCTGCCTCTCCAAAAGCAAGTGTCTAGGGCAGGGCAGCCTCAAAGGTGCTCCGAGCACCATATTCGGGGCAGGTTTGCTCCAGCCTGTGCCACACACTGATGCCAGGCTGGTCCCTGGCCTCTGGCTGCTGCCCCTCACCCTGTGCCAGCCCTCCCTAGACCTGTGGGTACTGACACTGGTCCCACAATACCAATACCTCCATTACAGAACCTTCCCACTCTTGCATGTCTCAGCCAGGAGTGAGCTGAGACCGTCTGCAGCTCATGTCACCTGCAAGCAGAGCCAGGGGCTGGGAAAGGCAGCATCTGAGCACTACTGCGTTGGGACTTGAACCGGTCCATGGCTCCCTTTGCTGCTGGGTGGAGATATGCAAAGCCGGGATGTAGACAGGATTTATCTGCTTTCTGCTTGTGGCTGTCAGGTCCTGTCTTGCTTCGCTATGTTGGCTGTGGGAGCCTTGCAGGGAGCCTCCATTCGCCCTGCCCTGGCCCGAGGTGCCTCTCTGTGCTTCATCCTTCCCCAGGGATGCTTCCCTTTAGGGTGAATCACATTTTGCATTATTTGGCCTGGAGAGCACAGTGGAAAGGTGCTGGGTTGCCTGTGAAGTGGAGAAAGTGGAGGCCAGCTGTAAATGAGGCCAGAGGAAAACATCTCCACAGATGAACTCTGGCCCCAGAGGATTGCAGAAAGGGGGAGGCGGTGGATGAGGAGTGTGCCGGCAGGCTGTGAAAGCTTTAAGTGCCTCTGCGGGGAGACCCCTGCCACCGTGGGCCCATGGCCAAAGACAGTGGTTCCTGGAAAAGCAAATGCGAGGAGGAGCCCCATCCCTGCTCCTGCTCAAGCTGCCGAGGGGCTTGGAGGTCCTGCTGCCATCTGCCCTGGTACTCTGTACAGCAAATCCAGGCTGTACCCCCACAGCAAGGCTCCATGGATGGGGCTGGCTGAGCCTGGGAGATGGCAGCTCCTCGCCAGCCCTTGGCTGCACCAGGGCCCAGCCGGAGGGTGCAATGTCCCACCAAAGGAGAGCTGCAGCCCAGATCTGCTCCTGCAAGGGGCATCCAGCAGCCTCCACCCTGTGCAAGATGCAGGATGCTCTCGCACCCCTTGGGAAGAAGGAAGACATCGAAAAACCCACAGTGGGGCGGGCCCCCAACCAGAGTGGCCGTAACGGCAACAGGCTGGGAAAGCTCTTGGTGGAGCCAGCAGCACCAGGCTGCCGGAGGAGGGCTGCAGGGGCGGAGGTGAGAGCTGAGCTGCAGCGGGAATGTGCATTTTTGTCAGCTCCCCCCTACCCGGCTCCAAAATCTCGCATGACGCCCGCGTGTAGGTCACTGGCTG
>NW_009595842.1:0-552 GCF_000690535.1 Cariama cristata
ACCCGGTTTTGGCAAAGTTGGTCCAGTAGGTCATGACGACGGCGCTGAGCATCACGTCGTTCTTGGAGAAGTTGCAAGGGAAGAGGTCGGTGGCACCAACCATGGGCACCCCGAAGACGTAGGGGATCTCATCCCCGTGGGCCGCGTCCGCCCACTCGGGCCTCGCGTCCGTCTGGCAGTGGTGGCAGAAGGTGTAGAAGCAGACGGGTGACTGATATTCGGCGTGGAGTTTGGCCGTGGCCACCGCCGGGGCCACCCATTGATGGTCGGTGAAAAGAGCCAATAAGGTTTTACGTCTCATCTCCCCGTTGTCCCGATCGGCCCAATCCGTGTACATGAACTTGATGGTTTCCCGTAGGATGTCCTTCCCCTCGGGGTAACCGTAGAGGTTGTCCACAAAGTTGGAGACGGTGAAGTCAAAGTAAGAGGCGGAGATACCGTCCTCGCTCTCCAACGAGTCCTCCACGAACTTCAAGCCCTCGCCTTGGTTGACGCCGATGAGGATGTCGTAGTTGAGGAACTCCCCCTGTTGCATCAGGATCTCGGGGTCAT
>NW_009595843.1:0-10735 GCF_000690535.1 Cariama cristata
CAGAGGTCTCTTCCAACCTAATCGATTCTCTGATTCTGTGATTCTGGCGTATCCTCCTAACTTCCAGCAACTAGTGGTTTAGTGATGGGGTTTGCTGTTAAATCTGTCATTTGTTGGAATTCACAATAGTAAAGTCCTAACGACACCCTGGCAAAGAGTCCCCAAAGCCACCCCAGCAGTAGGAGGGGACAGTGGTTAAACCTTGGGGAGATCCGATCACAGTTGTTTCAGAATGAGCTCCAGTACAAAAACCCAGATCTAAATCAGCCATGTTCGGAGCACTTCAGTTCTGGTATCCCAGTATGGAAAGCACCTGGGATCTTCAATCCAAGCTTATTCTTCAGCAGAAGAATTTTCAGCTCGTGGCTATGTTGCTTTGAGGTGATTTTACATTACAGGTAAAGGCAGTTGTATTAACTTTTCTTAACAAGGCATCTCCAGTAACACACATTTGAAATTAACTATTAGGCAAAACCAAAAGCCCACTGTGGTACTGTGAATGAAGGGAGGTGATCATCTCAGGCGTTTTAAACTGCTCACTAACACAAGCAAGCGATACCGCTGCCAGTGTAACCTAGTCCTTCTGGAAGGTAAATCCATCTTCCTCGGCTCCTGTGACCCCTCACAAGGACAAGGGTCCTGTCTCTGCAATCTCACTATCTCAGGGGCTTGTAAACTTCTTTACCTTGGGGAACATCTTCTCCTTATTTAGTTCCATTTACCTCAGTGTGGTTGCTTGCAAAGTAATCAGGGCTGATACAGGCATCATAAGCTAGCCAAAACAACAGAGTCTTTGAGCCCCTTGAGGAAACTGACAATGTGCAGAGGAAATACTAATGTTAATGATGCTTAGTATAGTTTTTTCTCAAATAAATACAAAGAAATTTATTTAAAGATAAAAAACATTTCATATCTCGTCACACTTATTTCTTTAAAGCAGTTACAGTATTGTTTAGAAGGTATTTGCTTATTTTCACTGTCAAAATAACTTGTTCCCTGAGGACAACAACAGATATTTATATTTTGCCAGGGGCCATTCATTTAGATATTCTGCCAGTCAGGCAGAAGTAAGCTCTGAGGCATTTAAGCAAGGAAATTCAAAAGAAAAAGTAACTGCACAAAGCACTGCTCTTCTGCTTCAGAGTCTGGACTCACTGAATCCAGTCAAAGGATTTCAAAGTAGCATCCCAAGAAAGAATAGAAATGATCAACAGTATTTAGAAGAGAGCACTGTCTATTCATGTATTGTGTTACTTAAATAGAGTATCCACAAAATATTAGTAATCCAAAAATATGTAACCCTAATTATTAAGTGCTTACAATTGATATTTCTTTTCAATAGGTTATTCCACGTACACAGCCACACGGGAACCTTACATAGACTCAGTCTTTTGTAACTGCATCCTTTCCAGGGCCGAATGAGAGCCTAAAATATACATGAAAGACAGTAGCAGAAGAAAAAAAGATAGAGCATGGGATTTAATCACTTTTTAGTTTCCCCATGCATTTAACCATCTCCCAGTTAGACCTGCTGGAGTTGGATTTGTTTCTTCCCCTGCAGAAAGTGAAAGTTGGGTAAAAAAAAATTATATCTATTTTAAATTTTCTTCTTTAAATTTCTGTTTCTTTCTTCACATAGATACACACAGGTTTTTCTATGAAAGCAAACAGCTGGAGAAAGGTTAAGTTAACATTTTACTAGAAGCCTTAGCTCAGCACACAAAATCTGAAGTGCCTTTGTGTTTCCCCAAAGTCTATAATGAGTTTGCTTAGCTGTTCCTCTCTGTTTTGTGACAAGGGCTACCCAGAAGCATCAGCACTATTTATGCTTGTTGACTTCAGTTATATTGGAGATAATCTTTATCTCCAGCACTGAAAAGGATGGCTGTAACTGCTATACTTATTGGAGTCAACAGAAAACCAGTGCTGAAGCTGTTTGCCCAAAGCCCTCTCCCCTCCGCAAACAGAGCAGGGTACCAGCCTCCTCCCATCAGCCCTCTGGACCAGACCTGCGGAGACACAAAGCTCCAGTACTTTCTTCCTCCTCTCCAGGGATGCTTGGTTTTTTTCCACCCTGTCTCCTAAAAGGTAACACAGCACCAAACCTGATCATTTTTACAGGCTCTGCCCGTGTCTAACTGCTGCTCTATTCTCTCCTGAGGACTACTGAGTAACTTCTGGGCTATTTCAGTAACATGTGGGAAAGGAGTTACATTCTCAAAAACACTAACTTTCTGCAGACTCAGCGAAAGAGGATCAGGAGAGGAGAGAATTTTTCATGCTTTCTTCCTACGTGGAAAATTAATGAGCTTGCTTTTTTCTTAGCTGTTAAAGAATCCATACAATAGAGACATTTTGGAAAACAGACTTCATTCCTTCTGTAGCCTGTAGCGTTGTTTAACATGCGTGGTCATCAGAACAAACCGGAATGAAAGAATCAGCAGATTTGTCGCTCCTGTCACCACAGGACAGCAATGGTGCCATCACAGGAATGGGACAAAGACTAGGCGTGGGCCAGCGCAGGCACACGGGCAAAAGCCTGCAGTGGAAGCAGAAACTGAGTGGCTGGGAAATACAAAGGAGATTGTGAAAAAAAAAAAACCACCTAGTTTGTTAATTAGTCAAAAAAATATTGCCCACACAGCTTGTTTTCTTTGTTCTTTAGCCACGGCAGGGCTCTGATGAAACAGGACAGGCAATTGTGTAATGTCAGTGCTGCACAGAAGGGTGGTCAGAGCAATGGTAAAACAAAACCTTGAGGACCAGAACCAGGAGGTAAGGCTAACTTGTGAAGACGTGTCACCAATTAGTGTACCAGCAGTAGTGGCTGGAGACCAAGTGAGTCTGAAAGAGAAGTACACGTGCTCTACAAGAAATGACGCCAAAAGAGCTGGCGACAGGAGTTGTGCCTCTGTCACTGGCACACGTGCCGATACAGAGCATTGCTCGCTGGGGTCAGTTGCTGCTGAATTCAGTGCCCCCCTCCAAGATACCTTTCTCTTAGCTGCTCCCTCTGCCAGCTAACACTCTCCACTGGTTGAACTAGCGTGTCTCTCTGTTTCAGACTAAGCCAAATCATCTTTTGTTTCTGCCTGTCAAACCCATTCCCATTTTTTTCACCTGTACTGGAGAAGATGAATCCACTCAAACACAGCCTGACAAAGCTAGGAAAGCTTCTAAGGATGGCAAAATGGCTGTCTGTGAAGCAGTCACCCACGCTTTCTGCAGTAGGGGCCTCTGCATTTCTCCGTTTTGTATGCAAGAGGCTCAGCCACCAAGAAGTGGCACAGCACAGGCAGCTGAAGAGATGAATGACTAAAGCTAATGGGGAACATGGGCAGATGGTAATTACTAGATGTGCTTGGGACATGCTGGTATCAGTTTGGATGGATTCCTGTTTGCATCATTTCCACTCTCATTAAATCTTGATAGGCTTTTTCTTCCCCCATGTATTCAAAACTAGCAGTGACGACAAATTCAGAAAGTATCATGCAGTGGGGCTGCATTTGTGAGAATACACAAGGGATGATTTAACTTGCACTGTTTCTCAGGACCAGCCTAGCATAGGTTTTGCTACCAGTTACTCTCCTGCTCCCTTAAAAAAAATTGTCACCCTGAGGGGGTTTTTGCTCTTCCTGACAAGGAAAATTTCCACTTTGCATTTCAATGAAAGGCATTCAGTCTCCTTTCCCTGCCCCCAGACTGTTTCCTGTGCAAATGCTCTGACTTTCATTTTCTTTTTGAACCAGCTAAATTTGCATTTCACTGAGCCCTCTCAAGCATCTTCTTTCTCAGCATGTGAGAGAGGGCTGTGCTGGACATGCTGGCATGCACATCTGGCTCCTGGAGCTAAGGGAGCCAGGACCAAGTCCCTTGCAGCACGACCCCAGCAACAGCAGCAATGTCAGCTTTTCTCCCAGCCTGTGGCTCCCTGTGCCAGAACAGCTAGTCTTTTCCACGCAGGTTGTGTATGTGCACGTATGGATGGAGGCAGGTGATCACATAGTGGTATATAGGCTGTGACACTGGCCTGTGAGAGATAACCTCATATGGAGAACTAGTGCTTGCAGTGCACTGCGGTTTACACTATGGAGGAGACAGTGCTTAGAGTTTTTTTATGTTTAGGCCACCTGATCCCATTTAGGAGGTAGGGATCCCAGAACAACTGGACTGCCTGACGGACCTGAGCCTGAATATGAAGGCCGCCAGCATAAACATATATTTAGCAAGGTGAATTCCGACCATCATCCTTGCTTCATGTTTTCACACTGATATACCTTCCATCTGCATGCAGTGGATAAGCAGATTTGCTATCCCTCATTCAGCTCTAAGATGGATTGGCTTCCAGAAGTAAATTGGAAAAAAACAGCTTCTGCCCTTGGGCACAGTGAGCTTTAGTGAGGTGAAATTGTGTCTGTGACTGTTTGCAGCTGGGGGAAATACCTGACTGGCACAAGGGAGGAAGGATCAAGAAGAAGTGGCAAAACATAATATCTTTAAGTGTGTTAAACTCCACAGTCAGGCTGTGTCCAGGCAGGTTACAGAGAAGATGAAAGATTTTCACAAGATGTGGGGCATAATAACAGTTGAATGACATTGGATATAGACACCTAATTCACACCCACTACATCTTGTCCTTGCTGGGAGTGATAGGAGCCTAGAGCCATCCCAGTCCCAGTGCAAGGACCTTGTCACCATCTCGTTCTGCTGTGGCTGCAGGACTAGCCTGTGGTAAGTGGTGGCACTGGTATCTGAGCCACCAAATACTACATGACGGTCCTGCTGCCAGGGCTGAGTAGTACTGTCCTCCGTCCTGCCATCTGCCCTGCCTGGCGCAGCATGCCCCAGGGAATGAGTGGTGGGAGCTCGGCTGGGGACTCTCTTCTAAGACCCCTCATGGATGGCGATAAGGGCTCTGTAGCACTTGGGCAGGGAGATGGGATTTTGGAGAAACTAGGATGAGTGGTACTCCCTCATACTCCAGCAGCTGCAAAGCACAGAATATAGAACCTGCAAAATGCATTTAGGAAAATGTATACCTCCAAAACAAACCATCTAATGAAAAGTTTTCCACAGAAGACATTTAAAACAGAAGAATCCAGTCTGACATAGAAGGAACCACTAGCTGGTCAGTGTAAGGAGCAGGACTTCTACTGATTATTTAGGGATATGCAAGGTGCTGGGTACCAGAAGAACCAGGGAGGGAGCCAGCAAGCAAAGATAAGCCTGCTTGGTTCCCTGGTTGTAGTAACACCTTTCCACAAAATCAGCATCTTTCGTTGGAATATGTGAACTCCAGTGGACCTGTGTGTCATGATGGAGACACTGGAAAATTTCTGATACTGCTAATCTGCAAATCCAAGTCATTGGTGGTAGACACAATTTTTCACTCACCAACTTTATGCTCAGTAAGTGTGCATCTATGATGGATGTACAAACCAAATGTGAAAGATGGCCTTTGTTATTTGAGCACTCGAATTAGAAAGTCTTTTTTTCAGTCATCTGTACTTCGCTAGGAAATACTGCATGAATCTTTGCATTATGGATTTTCAAAATGAGTTCTTTATCTTAATGCAGATGAAATGAAAGAGCTAATAGTGTGAGAGTGTATTTTAATTTTTGGCTGTTTATTTCTGTGTCTCAGTTCCTGATCAGAAAGCCAGGTGGCCTGGAGAGGCTGGTAAATGAAATGCAGAGTCTTTTATCTTTAAATCAGCTTGAATCCTGCTTTGGTTGCAAGTGGCCAAATTCAGTTAGTTACCCTCCCAAACCTATGACTGTTCTTTTCAATAAGAATAGGTGGTTCCTGCCCATGTTACTAAACTAGAGGTCAGTGCTCAGCTGTCAGGCGCTTGTTCTGATTTGTGCAGTGCACAGAGATGATAAAGAAGCTGACATGGGAAAGCAGAATAAAATCTAAGTAGTAAGACACAGAAGTAATTACACTACTCAGTAACATCACATCACGTGTGTTTCACTTATATAGTGGTAAAGGCCTAGAAAAATAATTTTAAAGTGATTTCTGGGATCAGTCGTAAGGGTGGACTACTGCATACTGAGATGGCTATGCTGCACAGAGATGAACAGCTTAGACATCTGTAGCCATTTAACAGCTCCAGTTAAAATATGTTAATAAAGGCATTTATCAGGATCCACATGATGAGGACCATGCTTCAAGAAAAAACAAGTTGTTCCACGAATGGAAGAAGTAATAGGTTTCACTTCTCATAGGTCTATCATCAGTAGATTCTGTGAGGTCTAGTACAGGGTGAGTTAATCAGCCCTTCCATCACTTGGGGCATTAGAAGGTCTCTCTCTCTCTCCCCAGTCCCTGTCTCATGACACTTCTGGGAACATCATTTCTCTGTCTTTTGTCAAGATGGTTGAAATTGACCAAGCAGTTCAGCATTTATGGAAGGAGGAAGGAAAAGATGAAGACAGGATAGGATAGACAGCATGATCCTCCTTAACCTTCCCTGAAGAAACAAGCTGAAAAGCCTCATCAGTTGGATTTAAAGCTGGACCCTCCAATTAGCATTTTAGGGTTTATTTTCCCGTCCTTTGTTGTTTATGCTATGATGCTTGCAATAACACTGGCAAAAAAAACCCCAACCCCAAACCCCACTGGTTTTAAGCTGAAGCAACTTGAGCTTTTTATTTAATGTCTGGCTGACACATGCTGGCATTGCAAAAAGCTCATTAATAATTTATATTTGTCCCTTATATGGTTTTATCTTTACTCCCTTTGATTTTGATGTTGCTGTGCCAATTCTAGGTAGATGGTTAAGCCTGACAAATGTACAAAAATAATCAGTAGGATCCACACTATAGCAACCCAGTTTGCATCACAGCAGCAACAGATGATACCTTCCGAGTAATCCATTTAACATCATTAGGAATAACAGACTTCCCTTGTGCTAGGGCAGATGATTTTAGACATTACCCTGGTACCGGCACCTGTGGCAGGAGGAATGGGTGAGAACCTATTTTGGAGGCAGATGTGGGCTAATGTGGATGGCAAAGCTGTAAGTTCAGATGCAGGTAGTGCAGAGGGAGGTGTAGATCTAGGATTCCCGTGCAGCCGACCAGTGAGGCAGATTTGCTTTGTTCTATGGATTGAGAACACATTTGAAGTCTGGATGGTGTTGATGACCTCCCTCAGTTCCCTCTTCGCAATGTCTGAAGGTGGTCAGCTCTGTAGTTATGATTCGGGCTAGATCTGAGAGGAGGGGTTGTGTAAGGCAAGGCTGTGTACCTGACAGAGCCTGGAGATAATGAAGATGAACTCGGCAAAACCCTTGCACCCCCTTTGGTTCCACAAACCCTCCGAGCTGCCCCAGGGGACAGTCTACGCCTGTGATCAGACTCACATGCACAGCAGCTCATGAGTCGGGGCCAGAAAACCTCCTGCTATGAACTGCCCCACCATCAGCCCTGTGACACCTGCCTTTAGTACAGGAGAAAGAGTGTGGGATTGGGAGCCAGCTTTTGTTCAAATACGGTTGGACTTGATGATCTTTGAGGTCTCTTCCAACCATAATGATTCTATAATGATTCTATGAAATAAAGGGACCGTAAACAAGCTGATCCAAGACAAGCCCCGGAGATGCAATCACACGTGGCGATGAATGAAAAGTTCTGTAATCAGGTGGTGGTTACAGATGGCCTGTTGCTGTGGCTTTAGCGTGGCGGTGTACTCTCTGGCAGGCCTGTCCCCCTTCGCAGCCTCTCTGTTGTTTCCCCGTGGGCTTTTGCATGCTCATGCAGAAGTGCAGGAATCCTCCTCTGAGACTGCAGAAGGATTTGCCCCTCCAAATCACATTATTCCAGCCGGGCTGTTGTTCGGCTTTCCTTAGTAGACAATGTTTCATGTTATGGAGTAAAAAAAAAACACCAAAGAAACCACTTAATATGCAATATTATTGAAGCCAGACATTTTGGAAAGGAATATATTTTGTTAGTCACTGGCAGGCTGCAGATGGGTACTATGCCTGAAGTCAGGGCTGGGCTGGAAGCAGCGTGGGGTTTGAATGCTGGATGGAGCAACGCTGGACGTATTGCCTGGACCTTGTTTACATTTGGCCACTAAGCCTGACTGAGTGCTTTTCAAAACATTTGTTATACATTCTGTGAGTAGTGTCCTTTGATTTCATGGCAGGGCATGTTTTTCATATTCTAGCCTTTTTGATTCGCTTTTCACTTAAAATGTATTTCATGACAATTTTTGTTAGATTCAATACAGTGAGGGCAGGAAGGAAAAAAAAGAGAATACGGAAAGTATGACTGGTATGTTAGTGGGTAAAATATTTTCTGTGTGCACAGATCGAGTAGGCTTTGCTCATTTTAGCTCAACCAAAGTTAAGGACTCCAGCTTCTCCAGCATTATCGGGGGCAGCACGGGGGCCTCACCGGCGGGGAGCTGCCTGGGCTGAGCGATGGGAAACAGGACGCAAGGCTCTTCCTTGCAGAGGCAACTTGTTTCTCTGGCTGTTCTGCTTGATTACAGATGCTTACAGCACTTCTGCTCTTACAGACATCCTCTCCCAGGAGGGAATTAGGGTTTCCATAGCGTGCACAACAAAGCCCAACTGCTTAATAGTCTGATTGTCCTGCTTGCAGTCAGCAAAAGGGCAATTTTGCTGAGGAAAGGGCAAAAGGCTGAGGAAAGCTGGGGTAGAAATCCCATAGGAAAGATTTACCTTCGGCAGCTTCCACTTCAGCTTTGTTGCTGTGTGAGTTGTGGCTGTTTCAAATCACAGAACTAGCTCTAGGCTGAACCTTGGGAGACAAACCTCAAATTTTAATTCTGCTTTGTAGTGGTGTGCAATGGTATGTCAGAAGCTGAAATGACAATAGCTCCAAAAGCTATATTCCTGGCTTTTAAAAAATGTTTCACCCCAAGGACTGAAGCAGCTATGGATGCTCGTTCTACTACATGTTTTTGTGCTCTGATGCTGTGCAGAATCAAAGTACAGCAGAGTCTTTGCTAGGATGTCTGGGGATTTTTTTTCTCACCCTCGGGTATCTAGTATCTGAGCTAAAAAAGAGCCGTACTGTTATCTGGGAACAAAAGCAGGCTGTTCTGAGAGGCAAAAACAGTACATGCGTTTTGCAAACTTCTACGAGAAATGTAACATTTCCATACCAAGATGCACACACCAGGCAAGTAAAATGGGGGAAAAAAAAAAAAGAAACAGGCATGTTTTCATAATGGAAGTGTGTAACTTTCACAGTAGAGATGTATGACATTTAGAAATCTGTAACTTTTTAGGGAGAAGGTTGGAAGGCACCCACTTGAGTTCACTGTGCAATTATTATATACTTTTTCATGTCAATAACCTGAATTGCCACTGCACATGTAATTAACAGAATGAAAGTCCTATTTTGCAGATAATTGGGATGTATATGTTAAATAGGAAAAGAGCCTTGTTTAGGCTAACATGCTGCTTTTTTCTCAGTGAAGAATTAGTTTAGCACTTCAATCTCCTATTCATGCGTTATAAAGGCTGGAAGCACAGATGGCACAAAAAGGAATTGTAGGAGATCATGAATAGTTCTTACTCTTTACTGAAAACACTAAATTTACTTCGTTATCTCAGGAAAAAAATGCATGTTAGAGCATGGTGTAAAGTGCTAATATTTTTCCATAAGTTTTTAAGCTTTTTGGAGTATTTTTTAACTTTCAGGTTCCAAAAGCAAGGATGCTATTTTGTCTGATCTTTTTTTTTTCTTTAGCCTTAATGAAGCCTTGCATTCCTATAGCCTTCATTTAAGATTTAACTCTGTCGTCCTTATTCACACCATGTTGTACCTTACACCAAAACCTTGATAAATTACCACTTAAGTTATATATTTTGATTTCAGCAGATTTTGGACTAAGTTCCTGGAATATTTGCATACTAGACAGACAGTGCAGAATTAGGTTCTAATCAAAGGAACGGATTAGCATACTATTCCCATTTTCCAAACGCGAAGATGCGATGTGATACTTTGAGAACCAGAGTGGGAAGTAAACAGTAAAGGCAGTGCTTGCCTAAAGCACAAACATGTATAGACGGCCTCTTGCTGAAGTTTCTCAGAGACCATTTGTGTTCATAGTGTGCTATTTAGGTTCCTATTGCTGCAGCTTTTTAATTGTGCCATCATAAATTGTTTACCCGTACAATGGCCATATGTTTTATTCACCTTAGAATGTATCTTAGAAAGTCTTCCTGAAAATTCTGCTTGTGATCATAATTATTTGATAGAGGATGAGGCTTACTTTGATTATAGACTACACAGAACCTTTGCTCAAAGCGCAGACAATGAAATGTAGACTAAGTTGTTGCTCTAGTGGTTTAAATCGTTGACATTTGTTGGGTAGAACTAAAAGAAACTGTCTGAGTTGGGAGAAAATCCATGGGACCCTCCTGCTTAAAGCCTCTCCCCGCGCCCCCCCCCTCATTAACTGACTTCTATAAAGCATTATGTCACTTTAAACAGTTTATAGGCTATCAGAGAGTGATAAACATGTCCCTGTGTTTATTTTAGTATTCCTGGAAGGCCTTTGCAAGTTGCAAAATATCCTAACTGTTACTGGGAATTTTTTACCTTAGTTAAGACAAAGCATGTTTAATTGCTGGTTTCCACGTACAAAGACAAATAAAAACCGCAAGAAAGGAAATTTCAGTTTAAGGAGCTGGTAAAAAAGTTCAGATGCTGGAGTAGGGAAGCAAGCTGTCGGAGAGCACCAGGA
>NW_009595843.1:10777-27936 GCF_000690535.1 Cariama cristata
AGGAATGTGGCCGCTGCGGCATAAAGACTGATTTTGGGGCTTTTCAAGGCTAGGGCCATAGTGCCGCAAGGTCAGCTCGGGGCAGGGTGGGACAGCCCTGCCCAGAAGTGCTCTCAGCTCCTCAGTCCCTCTGCCAGCTCCTCACTCTGCCCTGCTCCTGCCGGGTGGGTGTCTCCAGGCATGAATCTGCCTTATCTCTTGCGATCCCCTCTCCTGGCTGTCCTCAAGTGATTTTGGGGCTTTTCAAGGCTAGGGCCATAGTGCCGCAAGGTCAGCTCGGGGCAGGGTGGGACAGCCCTGCCCAGAAGTGCTCTCAGCTCCTCAGTCCCTCTGCCAGCTCCTCACTCTGCCCTGCTCCTGCCGGGTGGGTGTCTCCAGGCATGAATCTGCCTTATCTCTTGCGATCCCCTCTCCTGGCTGTCCTCAAGTAATGGGGAGTGGTGGCAGTGCTGCTTTCCAGGCCAGCATCCTTAACCCTTCCCTTTGCGGTGAGCTGCACACCCCAGGGGAGACAGGCAGAAGCAATGGCAACGGACATAAAACCACACCACCTATGAAAATGTTGGCTTAGTTTCGAAGGAGAAGCCATAAGAAAGGAGGAGATCAATAGGAACTGCAAGGATGAAAAACTCAAGGAGTCCTTTACTCAGCTGGACAATGTTCTCCATTAGTTTTATGTTTTGTTTCTAGATTAGGAAGGCTTTTGTATGCTAATTATAAACTGGAATTTAAATGATACTTTGTGCACGTGTGAAACAATGTGGATTTTAAAAAAAATAAAGAGAGTTCTTTCTCGTATAAGCTGTCTGATGTCACAAAAAGCAATTCAATAGCTGGTCATGACTTGTATTAATGCCTGTTAACCCTGGCTCTTTTGTAAAATACTGATGGTGAAGATCCCTTTCCTGCTTTTTGAAGCAAAAAGGGTATTAGCAAAGCAATAGGGAGCACATCAGTGAATGAAGTCTTTACAAAACCAGACAATGTTTTTCTATCAATGCACCAAACAGAAACCTAGCACCTTTCTGTATGTCCACGTGCAAAGGTTAGAAGACAGGGAAACAGGCTGTTTATCAAAACTTCTTCTATCTCCTAGTGGTAGATTGTTTTACTCTTCAGAAGCAGATAATTAAAGCACTACTAACCTGGGGGCTGTTTAGTACCCTTGACCACCCAAGAGGTGTGGGAGACATTTTATTAAGCAAGATACACAAATTACAGAAATGCATCCTTCTCACAATCTCAAAGTGTCTTTGCAGGTAAGAGAGGCCTTGGAAAGACATACACTTGCTAATGATTCCCTCATCAAATAAACATCTGTACCAGTCACATGGCTTTGCTTATTCAATGGTTAAATATTAGCTAAGCTACAGATAGGAAAGAATGGCTGTCTAGACCAACAATCCTTGGTCCAAGCTCTTAGCCCCCTTGAACCTTCCCTCCCTCCCCAGGCAGCCAAGGAAAATTCTGGTGACAATTTCACCCCACCATCACTTTGGCTAACGTCAAGGGAAGAAACTGTGGGAAGGTTTGAGGGTTGTCACCCGGAGCTGCTCGTAGGTGGGGGGAGTGCTGGGTGCACACTGGGAGAGGGGAGACATGATACATTTAGAGGCCTCGTTTTACAGAACAAATGTGCACTATATTTGACAGCATATGCTGTAAGACTTCAAATCCCAGGGCTAGCAACATGGCATGGGATGTAGAACAGTTGGCTCTTGCCTGATCAGGTTCATTTTCCACTGACTTGAAGCGTTATGTCCTACCCTGCCTCTTCCCTTACTCCCAGGTTCTTAACACAGAAAATAACAATTGGTCAATTTAGTTTTAAATATGTCCTCAGGAGAGGACTGAACATTACAGACCACAGAGAAGATTTTCACCTTATTAATATTTGTTGGTAGCCACTAACCCTTTACATTTAAGGGGTTTCCAGTCACATGGACACTTTGCATTCATTCAAACAGTATTTTCTGCTGCCATTAGCTTTTTCATTCTCCGTGAGTGGTTGCCTTTCTGCTACTTTCTACACTCATATGAACAGCCTTTGAAGCATTGTGGATGATCTAAAAAAAAAAAAAAAAAAAGCCCCTGAAAAGTCCTCTCTTGATTTCATTATATGCCTGCTGTTCTCCCTTAAATTGCACTGCTACTATGTTATTACGAGCTGAGTTAGAAATAAAGGAGTCAGAGGGGCTCACTAGCAACACCCAGCTATTCCCCTTAACCTCAAAGAGATTTACACCAGCCTTTGGCCTCCTCCTGAGGTAAGGGGAGGAGAGGGTACCCCTTTCCTTGTCTCTTGGCTCTGCTTCTTTTATTTACTGCATATTTACTGCCGCTGGTTGGCTTATTTCAGTTGTGCATTCATGGCTGCGCATACTAATCACTCTTGACTTTCACTTCACGATAGTTAGACAGACACCACAGGTGATGCTGAGTGTTTTGGGCTCTGCCACAGATGGGGCAGTAGGAGGAAATCCTTCTTTCGGGGTCCCTCAAGTGCAGGAGCTACACCTCCAGAGCTTCTCCCCAGGGGCCTGGGCTCTCCTGGTGAGCTGCCGCCGTGGCATTCACGTGTCAGGCTGCTGTGGAGCTGGAGAAGTGACCGACTGGTTCTCACTACAGACTGTCATTTCCCCTGCCTGAAATGAGTACCAAATGAGTCATTCATCTAAAATTTCCATTCTTGTAGATTTTTCTTTCATATTAATGCTGGTTTCAGAAGTATGATCAGTTCCTACCCAGGCTCCTGTTTACCCACAGTTAAACTTGTCATTTCCTTGTCATTTTCTGAAAACTTTGTTCCATAACTTCTCCGCTTTGTATTCCAGTAGTTGTTGTCTTTTAATTGCCCTAAGTTTTGCCCACCAGTGTCCTAATGACACTCATAATATAAAGCTATTCAGAATAATTACTGTGTTGGGACAAAAGGGAGTGTTGTTCCTATTTCTGCTTTTGCTACCGGCAAGTACAGTGACCTTGCCCTTGGAAGCTTCTCTTTGTGTTTCCTCTCCGTGATGTGTTGGTCTTGATGGTATAAATTGCAAGGAAGTAACTTTAGTGGCCTTTCAAAGCCGTCCCAGCCCGGGCTTTCTGCCAGGGCGCTGTGCCTTTCCTTATCAGCGCTTTGCAAGCAGATGCAGGAGATGTGTCAGCCGTGGATCTGCTGCTGTTGCTGCCTACTGTGAGGACGTCTTCATCTCCTCCGGAGAGCCCCTGGAGCGGGGAAGGTACAAGCATGGCCTTTCTGGCTCAGTAAGAACCATTTTGGATGTGACCATCCTCAGTTCTGCAGGAGTTTTAAAAGTGCTCCACAAAGCATTTTGTCCTTCCATAAACTGCTTTAGCTCCAGCCCTGAGCTATGAAATTGGCTCCAGGAAAGATTTGCACCAAGAATCATTATCAAAATGTCAGCTCAGCATTACCCATGCCGGTAAGAATACAACAAGGCAAGTGGTAAGAACTTAAAAGATTGAAAATAAGAACACTTTTATTTTAACCAGCCAGTTTGCACTGGTTTTGTCTCCTTATTATCATTATCTAATACATCATACATTGCTCTGCCATGATGTCTGTATAGAGACACATAATTTCATTGGTGCTACTCAAAATCGGAGAGCAAATGTTGTAGTATAAGACTATCTTGTATTAGCTGAGTTTGTAAGATGCAAACCACAGCAAGTGCCTCTATAGGTGTGGCTGCAATGACTTTGACTGAGTGGTATCTCTAACTAAGACAGATTAACTAGGGCCTTACTGGGAGTTCACACACGGAGCTGGAGATGCAGACACTAGGAAAGTACCCCTTATGAGGATTTTGGCCCCAGCTCATCCCTTCTGAGTTATGATTTGTTCCACGGAAGAGCTTTTCTCTCTCCATTGCCTGTGCTCCTAATTGGGCATCTCAGTTGTGGGGGCACAGATCTGTGTCTTTTTGCCTCCAATAGCTCCCTGTCTTCTAATCTTTGATGTACCTTGATAATCTGTGCCCAACAAGGTACTCTTTGATTCTCCTAAGGAGCAGTAGCCACTTTTAGCTCTTCTTTAGGGCTTTTCTGGATAACTCTCTCTAGTAGTCTTGTCTTTTTAGCTGTTTTTCTGACTCATGTGGGCTATTGCTATTTAGTTTGTTATCAAAGGCTCTATTCTGATGCTCCTAATGGCATTCGTGATGGAAAATGGATGCTTAGCCTTCCTGTTATGCTGCTCTCCCAAGAATTATGAGATCGAACAGCAGGTATCCAGATATAACCGGAGCAGGGGTCTCCAAACTTTCCCAGAATTTTCCCCATGGCACAGACTGCATTTAACTTTTTGGTGAACTGATTTTAAGAGGCAAGATCTCATTTGTGAACTAACTCAACTCCATTCAATGAAAATAAAGGGCATGCTGAACCCTATGGAGCTATGAGATTATTCACTTCTGTGACCAACAAAGGGGTAATTGTGTTTGAAGTGAAATCAAAGATGAGGTGCATAAAGCTTTGTTCTCACATGAAAAAGAGACCAGGTACTCCAAGAGCTAATGGTGCCAACTCTTGTGATTTTACCACAAGTTTCAGGACATAAATAGAAATACATTTATATATATAATTTTTCTTAAAGTCTGTGGCATCTGGGATTGTGTGACTATATGAGAAAATACTCTAACTTAAAGTATGAGAAAAGCAAATGATCCCACTGGACTCTAAAGAAGCCAAGCTGGAAGGCAAATAGCCACTCAACATTTAAAATTAAGAGACAAAGACTTACTGATTTTTTTCACAGCAGAGTGAGAATAGAGCAACCCACCCAAACTTTCATCCTGGTTCACAGTGGTGGAAATAGCGGCTGTTCCTGTCAGGGAGCTATTGCTTTTGCTCTTGCTATTTGTTATTGCCCCAGGTACCCCGGGGCTGGCAGAGGCATCTTGCACCTTGCAGTGGTTCTTTCCTGCTTGTCAAGCTGTCAGCTGCATCCTCCTTGTGTGCAGACAAGATTTAAACAAAAACCAGAAGTTTATTCTTGGTCCTCAAGGAGCTTTTGTGTACAGGGGAGAGGATTTCCAGCAGTGCCTCCAGGCGCTTTCGGTATCTTCAGTTTGTGGAGTGAATTCAGCTCTGCCTGGATTCGTGGATAAGGTGGGAATTCAGGGGCGGATGATCATGCAGGAGCAGAGAAGCAGGCTGCAGGGGCAGTGTGAAAAGCCAGACAGCAAGGACAGGCAAAGAGAACAGCCTGTGGATAAAGAACAGCCTGTGGATAAAGACAAGAGAGTGACATTTTCAGAAGCATGTCATTTGACTGCTAGCAGGCTCAATGTGACAGTGCCTGTGGATTTCAGACCTGATCTGATAACAGAATCGACAGCCTTAAGCTGGGCTCTGGGACTGCCTGTGAGACTTGCAGGAAGAATTAAATGGATCCTTGAGAGCCAGCAATCAGGATGGGAAGTGGATAGGAGTAACTCTGGGGTGTGCCAAATCTGCCTGCTCCTTGGGACTGTCCGTGCTTGCTCAAGGGACCCCTGCTTTCATCCAGGGCTCTCAGCCTCGATGCAGATTTTGATCTTTGTGCAAGAGTTCAAATCCCTCTCTAAGTTGTGGAGTATGAAGATGCCAAACATTTTTTCGGTGAACTTTTAAGATGAAATACTAGCACGTGTTATGGTGCAGGCACTCTAATCTTGCTTCCTCCTTCCTATATCCAGTGAGCACTTTAATCAGCAGTCCAGGGGACCAGTCTTTCTCCCTCTCCCTTTATCTCTCTCTCCAAAATACTGGAGACACAACATGACTCAAATTTCATTTAAGCTCTCAGAACACAACTCATATGCTCACTACTTTAAAAATTTTGATAAATATATAGCTGGCATTTGTAACACACTCAAAGCAGAGCTGCAGTTAATGTAGACATTTTCCTGTTGGGGGTGTGGGAGGCTTCAGTTTAAATCAGAACATTGCTTTTCTTACATACTGTCCATTGCAGAACAGTTCAGACTTTCCAAGCTGCAAAGTTTTCATGGTAATTAGACAATTTATGAAGCAGAATTATGTTTCTTTGTTTCTTTGTTTTCTTAATTGTCATGTTCTGACCCAGTACAGTCGAACTGGTCTGTTACGAAACCAACCTACTAAACAGTGAATGACTTTGCATAATTACCCAAAAAGAGTATTTTGTGAAATGTTAAGAATTTACTTCCCCCATCCTCCCGTGTATATATGTGTGTGTATGTGTGTATGTATATTTTCCTTTTAAAGTATTAAGTGTTTATATATATATAAACAAATTTAAAGAGCACAAAGAACAGTGTAAGCACAGAAACATGGCACATTGACTCATCTGTTTTGTTTTAGTCTGATGCAGAAACTTGTTTCAGTCCCGGTGAATTTTATCATCATTTTTTCATACAAGGAAAGGCTAATTCTAATCTGTATGCCAGCTACTTACAGTAAAGACATGCTAAACTAAATAACAAGTTAACCTTCTGCAGTCTCTTGGTGTTATTAGAATGACATTTCGATATGCAAAGGAGGCCCTGCCTGACCGAGGCGGTGCTTGCTGAGTACATCCTTGCACTCGGGACCTTGGAGACAGATCCCTGATTTCGGTCACCAGTCCGACACAGGGCAGGTGGGAGCCATTCAGCCAGTGGCAGTGGGTGTGCTTGCTTGAAGAGTCTTGATGTGGATTCAGGTGGGCTTTGTGCCTACTTTAAGATCTCATCTGTGGAGGAGAAAAAAACAGGAGGAGACAGTAAGTGCTGGGATGAACTGAAGAGCTCTTTCTGATGAGTCGTCCTGATGCAATGTGTGGTACTTTTTAAAAGGATGCTGCTGTTCTCAGGGGACTGCTGAACAGGACACAAAAATATGTTTTCATTTAAAACTGTAGCAAACTTAATTTTGCATCTGTGTCTGCTTCCAATTCCAAAAATGCTCAAACTCAGACCAAGTGTGAGAAAGCAAAAAATTGTTTGTGTTTTTTTTTAGTAGTCCTCCCAGAAAGTGTCAAACATCTAAGGAAAGTTCAATGATATCAGCTCTACCTGGCTATAGTGGAAGAGCATCCCCTGTGCACCCTGCCTCTGCCCGAACATACACTGTTCCGTGACTCAAGCAGGCAGCCAGTATTCAGCAACTGCAAGCTGTCTCCTTCTGAGGGAAAAACAAATGACAGAGTCAAATATTTATTTGATACAGTTTAGTTCATTTATAGAGACCATATAGCAAAGGGCTGTTTGCCTGGACACGGGAGAAACTGGGGAGAAAGATGCCATTTTTTTCCCTCATTGTTTTGAACCTTAGTTTAAAATTGTCCCAGGGTCATCCAGCAAGTGTCTGCCTAGTATGTTTGCTGTCTCCTGTGTCTTTTCTATTGTTTCCCCTCTGTTGGTCAAAGACTGTCTAGCTGCTTGTAGTTTCATTCACCCTGAACAGCAACCATGTGTCATGCCCCCCAGCTTCAATGCAAGGTGCCCAACTCCCTGCGGAGCATTCGGGGAAACATATCATTCCTCCCTTCCCATTCCCCTGTCGTATCTGGCCTTAGCAGTACTTTCTTGCAGGGACGCCAGCAAAAGACTGGAAAATGGTTAAGACCACAGCGTGATGACATTTGTACTGTCTGATGCTGTCTCTTTGTTTCCTTCTATTTTCCATTCGATCTGCATCCATCTGTTGCCTCCTGTCCAAGATAACAAGCTGCCTGGGCCATCACCATCTTTGTTCTCCCTGCGGACAGTTCCTGGATGCAGCGGGGTCCTGATCCGCGTGGGGGTTTATAGGTGCTCTGGGCATACGTAGAAATAACAGTGGGGATATTTAAGATCCACTTTGGGCCAGGTGAGCCATCAGAGTGGCCACTTCTGACATTTTCAGAGTGGAAGGTTACTCTCTCATTCGGGCACCTGCTGCTCCGTACAGCCCATTACGGCTGATAAAACCTCTGTGCGCAAACACGTGTCAGATTGCCAGTCTAAAGAGGCCATGTGCCTTATGGAGCTAGCTGCTCTGAGATATAATAACTGACTATTGGCATGTCATTATATAGAAATTACTGCTTCCAGAGCCAAGCTGTTGTGTAGATCCTAGCTCCGCTGGTAGCCAGGGGTGATGCTTTGCTACCGGCTTTCAGTCAAGTGCCTTGGAGTGCTTTACAAACAGAGATTACTTGTGCCTCACAGCACCTCCTGAGGCACTTCGTGTTACCTATTGCCAGATAAGCAGTGACGCAAACACCAAAAAAATTAGCTGGTGCTATTAGCTGTCCAAGCCAGAGTAGGAAAAGTCTTCTTTTCACTGCTGTGCTGAATTTGTTTGAGTTGGGGCTGCTCACCACATCTACAGTGTCCCCAAACAGGGGCACCACAAATAAGTAGCTGTTTCTGCAAGAGCTAGGGGCCTCACCTCCTCTTACCTAAAGTCAATCACCCGCTGAAAAAAGAGCCCAAAGCCCTGGTTGAGCTCTCAGCCTCCACCGAGTTTCTGGACTGTGCCTGGATGTGGTGTTCTCGTAGCTCCGTGTGGGTGCTGAGACATCTGTTACAATTCATTTCTGCAGCAACGAAGCTAGGGTAATTTCCAGCAAACAAGAAAAAGGAAAAGACATCTGTCTTTTAAACTTTTAGGATGACTGTCAAAAGAGAATAAGATATATATAACTTACATACTTTTACAGGAAATTTTTTGTTAAGATTTCAGGTGACAGCAATAGATAAGGAAGGGCTCAGATGAGAAAGGTAATGGGCTGAAAGCTTGTCTGGAAACTGGTATGAACAATGAAGTGAGTGAACACAAAGTTATTTCCATAGTTACATGGAGAATTGTATGTAAACCAAAGCTGGACAGCCTTCATCTCATGATATTTACAGCAGGTCTGATGTTTCAACCTACCTGGACTCCAGGAGGGTCATTTTACCTTGATGCAATTTTGTGATTGAGTTAGTGTCTGGGAGAGTCTTATTTAGAGCAGGTTTTGTGAGCCTTGCTGCCCCAAGGAGGGCAACCTCACCTGTGGTCATGCCAGAGGCTCCTGTCCTTTCAACTTCCTCCTTTACATACCCTCATGGGTCATCTCCTTCCTCCTACAGCTCGGCACATATTGCAAGAAGGGTTCAGCAAATGTCTTAAGCAATGCTGTCTCCCCAGAATCGTTTGGACCAGCTTTGCCTCACAGAGCACCCCATAGGCTTACAGCTTACAACTGCAGATGTACAACTGTACAACTGGAGATGTCCTGCACTACCCTGGAGTGTGGAGAGGTATATTGGATAAGCACAAGTCCAGCAGTCCTATCTCCTTTGTAGCAAACACAAGAAAAATCTAGCCCAGAGGCAGCCATCAGTTGAAACTGACTGCTACCAACTCTGACTTCAAAGGTGATAATTTTGGAAGATGCATAAGGCTTTGCAATATAATATTCAGATGAGGATTTGGCAAAGCATCGTTCTTCTCACTGTCACAGTCTATCCATCTCCCAGATGGCATGATATTTACCTACTAAAAAAAGAGAGAAGCTGCAGATTTTTTTTCTCTGTTTACTCATTCTGCATTTTTTGGAGGGAGAGGGAAACCCAACAAAACACCACAGAAGATAACATAATATTTCTAAACTGCTTTGGATTAGCCTCTTTTCAGTCCCTCTGTCCTTTGTGCAAGCAGTTAACCTTCCTGTGACATGGGGCATAGCTCTGTTTGGTCTGAATACCATAATCACAAATGGACTGGGGCATTCGCAGCAAATTTAGCTGCTCAGACCTGAGGAACGCACATGCTTTATAACAACTCAGTCACCCATGTGCAGAAAGAAAACAAAATTCATTACCCACATGGGTGATTGCACAGCATGAATGGCAAAGGGCAAATGTTAAAAAAAAAAATGCTGAAGTATATATACCATTGGTATGGTACTATCAGCATAGAAATGCTTACAAAGTTAATTAGCTTACAAACAGAGTTAAGGACAAAAGCTTTGGATTAATTGCTGCTGCAAATAGCTCCATCAGGCAAATGCACTATTAATCATAAAGGTAAAGCACTGCAGGAGTCAAATAGTTTTGGGGAAAAAAGACCTGTGCCTTTCAATTTGATACGTCTGGTTTGCTAACAGCAAAGATCCTGATCCCTTATGGATCTTCCATTTAGGAGAATACAATTGATATGAAATATCTGCAAAAAATACTCAAGAGAGGCAGAGTAGTAGAATAAGCAGTTTCCAGAAAAGGTTTCTAGTTCTATTTTTGTTTGCTTTCCTGCCTTGTCCTCTTTTCTGTACCCGCAGTGCCAGAAGAGTTACTCAGAAACAATAACAAGGAAATGCTCTCTGAACACTTGAAGTGATCATGTAATATACTGAGGGAATTCAAACCTGTACTTTAAACAGCCAACACTAAGCAATCATCTTGTCTTGTGGCCCGCCCTCGCCGGCCCAACACCTGCATGGGCTAAGCGAAAATATATGACTGACATGGAAGTCAGGTTACTCTCCTGGAGTTGTACAGTAACAGAGAAGGAAGAGAAAAGGGGAATCCACTTAAGATTAAACCATTGCCAATCCACACAAGGGCATATGGATTTTTGTAGAACTCTCTTTTTTTTTTTTCTTTCTTTTCAACTATTCAAATACACAAGACAGCCCCAGCTTTCATTTTGAAGAGGCAGTTTCTAGCCTGAGTCACTCCCTCCCTCTGCAAGGGAAAGGAAAAAACCTAACAAATGCCCAGATAAAGAGTAAAACCAAGGGAGACACAGCAGAAAACAGCTTTAACAAAATTGCAGTATTTCAAGAACAGCAGACTGCTTAATGACTTAAAACACCAGGAGCTGATCACACTACCAAGAGGATTAAAAATAGAAAGTCCTGCTGGGTTGTTATACCCCAACTTACAGCACCTTCCCTGCTCATATACCTGTTGTTCCATAACCCTACTGAAAACACTCCCCATACTTATTTTCCCTAAAATCAAAATCTCCTTTTATATTAAGCCTGCATGTCCTCCGGCATGACTCAGCTGCCTGCAGTTCTGCAAGGATGCTGCTTAAATTTGGGTGCCATGAGAAGAAATCCCTTTGAAAAGGAAAAATTTCCATAAAACAAGCAGTTAGAAAAAAGGCAAGGGTATAAAAGCTTGACTCATAAGTGCTCCACCTTCTTGGTCTGTGCTGTAGTTAGAAAGGGAGATAGGAGGTTTTAGAGAGGCTAGCTCTTAAAAATAGGCAGGAGAGTAGGCTTGAACATTGTGTGACAGCACAGCTCTGCAGAGAGCTTGCAGCGTGAGCACTGCCATCTCCCTTATTCTTCATCTCTGCATATTCCTTTCACAGTTTAACAGACTTATTTTCTTTCTTCTAAAGAAAGCTTTTCTAAGGTGTTTCCAAGTTAGGTGCACAAATTAAGAAGTAGGCAAACAAAAAGGACTGCTGCTGGGTCTGCGTGCAGTCAGCCCAAGAATGCTACTTTTTGATACTGCAGGGTTTAAACAAGGTCAGGATGCAAGAGGAGGTTGAAAAGGACTCGGTAAACTTGACTGATATCTACCTTTACGCTATGCCAGATAAAGGGTTATGAGAAATATATGCTCTTATTCGTAAGAATGAGTCATTTTCTAATGCCTCAGATTAGTAAGAAGCTTCCTTGATTGACGTGTGTCTTGAAAGTCACCTTTTTTATACTTCTGAAATATTTTGCAGTGACTGCCTTCAGAGAAACCCTTCAGGAAAATTGGTTTTCAAACTGCGATCTGTGGCTCTGTGTCTGGATGTGCACATATGTATGTGGGTGTATCAACAACCAAAAAAAGCAAGCACAGGAAGACTGTTTCATTGCCTTAGTCACAGAAAAAAAGTCAATACTTTCACTGACTCTTTTTACTGGTTTGCATATTGAAAAAGTTTGGAAGTTGCAAGGGCTCTAAGCCAATCTGATCTTCCTTTAGTGTTCCCAGGTGGGCCAGGATTTAAAAAAAAAATAAAATTGGAAAGACAATTCATTTGTGGAAAGGTCCCCTAGGAATAAAGCCCGAGCAGGAAGAGCTAATGGAGATGTACACAGACAGCTGGCAACAGCGTGGCTTCGTATTCTGCCTGTCAGATGTTCAGTGATGAGCTCAAGGGTTTTAAAGTACGTTTTATTCCTAGCTGGGCATCTGAGGTCTGCACAGTGCCAATTCATAATCATGTTTTTCCTCTGATGCCAATTTCTGCCATGGTGCCAACCCATAAGCATACATGCTTCCCATGAGGGGTACCCAGGCTGCTGAGGAACTTTGGGAAGAGGGTGAGTCATGCGTGAAAGGCAGATGAAGCAAAAAACAAGTATTGCACTTACATAGCTAGTTTACATCAACTTTTTCTTTCCTCTTGATTAGCGTATTCAAAGCTTGGAAGTGTTCAACACAAAAGTAGTGCAAATGAATTGATAGTAATCCCCTCCATACCATGGGAAGCCTCTTGTATATTTTAATGCTGACAGCAGAAATACTCTGTGGGGCACCACTTTGCATACTAGGTTTGCAGTGAGTGCTACTCTCTTTTATTAAATTAACTGGGGAAAAAAAGAAAAGTTTTCAGGCACCAGGACTTCAATAACAATTGCTGGGTTAAATGCACGTGCAGAACTCTCTCTTTGGGGTTTGTGTGCTTTATATAATTAACAGACGTAGTTACCTGAAACACAGGCAGCCAAGGTAGTCATATAGAAAAGACGTGAAACGATTCCTAAAAGCAAGTATCAATTTACAGTGGTTTGTAATAAAATATTCCCTTCCACCATTTGGTATTCATGACACATGAGTGGTAGCTGATGTTACCAGGAGCATTTCCCCTCTTTGACTTACTCTCTTTGCCCAAGGGGGCCGTAAATAACAAAAGCAAGTGAGAAATAATAACCAAGCAATACTAGGTTCCCCTACTTTATACAGCTATAGTTGTGTATGAATGTCAGTGTCTTTAGAAAGAACAGCCATTTCCCAAATGTTTGTGTGAAAAACAGAATCAAAGTGTAATTTGTGTTGGAAGGGACCTCTGGAGCTCCTCTAGTCCAGCCTCCATCCTAGCCCAGAGTGACTTTCACAGTTAAAACAGGATGCTCATGGCCATGTCCAGTCAAATTCTGAACAGCTCCAAGGATGGAGATTCCACAGCCTCTTTGGGCACCTCTAAGAGCCTGACTCTGCCTTCTCACCCATGAAGTAGTGGAGGATACAGACACATCTCCCTGGAGATATCTACAGGCTGAACAACCCCAGCTCCTTCAGCCTCTCCTCATACACAGTACGCTCCAGGCCCCTGGCCATCTTGGTGTCCCTCCGCTGGTCTCTAGCCGGTTGGCCAATGGCTTGTCAATCCATTTATGTCAAACAGGAGGAGTGCAAACTCGGCCACAGGTCTGGATCATTCAGAGCATGTGTATGAAGCTTTGTAGTCAGGAGAGGATTAACGTTCCTGCAAATGTTTCAAGTGCCCTCATTTGAGGTGTTACAGGTGCTGTACTTGGCTGGCTGCAATCAGACAGACCTGCTGACCCTGTATGGTCACACCAGCGCATTCACAGGATCCAAACCGATTTTAATTTGTGCCTCTGCTATGCATATTGCATGAGGAGGTTGTGGTTAGAGGTGTAGCATTCGTGTTCCCATCTAAACTTGAGGTGGGACCTACAGTTGAGTTTTAGGTCAAAGATAATTGAAATAGTGATTATCTCTCAAAGATTCCTTTGCAATAACCAAATTAAAAAAAGCAACACTCTCTGATAGTTCCCTCTTTGATCTATATGCATTATACTTTTATTCATAATGCATAATTTTCCCCTTATTATCTTCATTTGCTGGAAACCTTTGCCCAGTCTTGGGCCTGAGTCATCTCTCGGCGTTAGCTCAAAATGCTTCCATCTCCATTTCTCGGAAGCACAAGAGAGGGGCATGTTTGGGTGCAGGGGAAAGATTCAGAGCTGAGGTACTTGCAGCTGTGGTCATCAGGGAGGTAAGGACTCCCAGCGATTTGTCAAGGTGTCGCGCTTTGGCATTTGAAACTTTCGTTGGTATCTGGTGCTTTACTTTGTACAAAAGAGGATGTCAAATGAGTCAGTCAAATGATTAGGACTTTCTGGGCTGGCCTGCTGATTTTTGGAAAGTTTTGAAGGACTGTGTAGCAATTCAGCAAGCTATGAAGCTATGAATGTTCTGGAGGCTTAAAAAGCCACATTGTACTTATTCTTGAATGAGATGTTCAGTTTTGCCTGCCTGATTCACTATGCTAGCAAAATAAACCATACAATTAATAAACTGTACTATAAACTGGGCTGAAATGTAATGAGTCAGTCCTCAACTAGTTTTCAGTAGAGAAAGTTTTAGGATTAGCCTAACAACTTAAACATAAGATACTTTTTAAGTGTATAGCCATGTGGAGGGCACTATTCTGAAAGGGGAAGGTGAAAATGTATGTTTTCACAAAGAATGAAAGCAAGCTTTCCAGAATTCAGACTGAAATGATATATCTCAGTCCTGAAATTGTCACTACCCAGTTTTGCTCTATCATCACATTCACAGGTGGGACATAGGAATCTCAAATGTTTCTCGGGAACATTTTTCCTTTGAAACACATTCACTTCTCCCCTTTTCCGCCTGCTGCATCTTGATACCAGGGAGAAAAAAGAGTGCTGTCTTTTTTTCTTGAAGCCTTTTGGTTTCGAAATTGGTCCATGTGTGAGTGTGCATATGTATCACTGACATCTACTGACCAAGTTAAAAAACACAGTCTTATCAAATGGGAACTGCGTTCAGGTGTGCATGTTAATGGTAAAAGCAAGAGTTGATAGCAAAATTGGGAGCTTCCTCTTGTTCCACTTGTAAACCAGAGTGGGCCTGTAATATGCCTATCTGTTAATGACTCTCACCTGTTCCAAAGCACAAATGTTTAAGTTTTGGTTTTTTAAAAACCTATCTGGAAGTTGTGAAAGTTCCTACAGGTGTATAATACCTTGTTTAATTATCTCCTCAGTAGATAATTAAACAAGATATTAGATACCTGTAGGAATGTATTTTTTTTTAATAGTTTTAAGTCTACTGCCTGTCACATCATTGCATTATAAGAAACAAGAAAAACAAGACCCAACCCATCTTTGCTATATCATCTATTATTTCGTATAGCTTGAATCCTCTGATTCCTCTTTCTGTCGAGAGTCTGCCAGACGTCTCTCCATTGATTACACCTGCTATTCATTTATTACTTCTGTTTGCTTCAAGGCAAGTCCTGGAGCCCCCCAAAAATTGAACAAATACATTCTAGTCCTTGTTAAAACCAATGGACAGATATACTTATGCCAGGCTCAGCCAAAGCACTTTCCAAGCCCAAAGACTGCAGGCAATAGAGACCCATCCCTAGGTACACAGCGCAGAAGAACTAAGTCCTGGTTGCCGTGGGGTTCCTCTGTTGCAGAGGCACAAGAGCTGCTCTGCAGCTTGTGCTGGCGCTTGGGGCAGAAACGTGGCATCCGTCAGCCTGAAGGGAGTGCACACAAAAAAAAGACCTTGGGCCCTGAGTTTCCTGGAATTGAGTAAGGGAGACATTCCCCAGTGTAGAATAAAGAGACTATATGCCTATATACCTATTTTGAAATGAAAATGTTTATGTCAAAGAATAAATATTTCATGCTACACTGTCAGACTACTCCAGCAAAAAACCAGTAACTCCCATGATACTTTGTCTTTGACTCCTTTTAATATTTAGAGATAAGGTCACCAGACCAAAAACATCTGGAAAGATGAAGAAAAGGTTTATGCCGTTACGAGGCATCGTATTTCCAAAACTGTTTCTAGATTCAATCTGTATAACCAATAAAATTTAGTTTGTACTTTACGACTGTTATTGCACAGTGCTTTGAAGTTGGGTTTGGGGTTTGCCTGGGGAAGAGGGAGAAAGAATTGAACATTTTGAACGTGGCTTCCAGAAAGGAGGAAGGAGAGCACCATACTTGGGAAAACAGCTCCAGGCAGGGATGAGAAACGCTCTTGTCAGTAAGGTCCAGGTAGATGGTGCCATGCTTCTGTGGATATCGTAGAGCAACCTTAAACTCCAGACCTGTGCTTCTCATTTAATTTGCACAATAAAGGCATGGTTTGCATCCTCCGTGTCATTCTGCAGGTGGGAAAGGAGAGCTTCTCACACAGTGATAAGTAATCTCAGCCCCCGGCCAACCTGTTGGAGTTGCACAGAAAATCTTTTCCTCCCATTTCAAAGGATTTCGGCCCCATCTGTGCTCACCACGACCAGTTTGCATCCTTGAAGGGTGGCTGTTCGGGGTCCGGAGATGCCCAGGATTTTGCCCTTTAATTTAGATAATAGTTGCTCGGAATAGCTGCTACTTGATGAGATGTACGCTGACCTCTGGTGGCAAAAACCTCCACGTAAATGTACATGTATTTCACTACAGGTGAGAAACCTAAGCTTTTCTCTTACACGGAGGTGATGGCAAGCTAGCAGGACAGGGAGCAGAGGGCTGGGCAGACATTTCTGTTCCAAACATTCCCTAAAATGTGGACCTGATAATTTGTTTGTGGAAGGCTGCCCAGCCACTATGAAGAAAAATACAATGAGCAGTTCTATATATAGTAATTCCCCTACCAAACCTGCATTTTGCTTGTTCTTATAGTGATAATGATGGATTATAATGATGTCACCTACAATAAAATACGACTGTGGATGTAATTATTTGAGATATTGAATTACAAGAGCTCTTGGTTGACGCCTTCATCATCATCATCAGAAGTGACTGCTGATTCATTGTCTTTTTTCCTGCCAACACTATGATGGCGAGACATTTTGAGATGAAGGAATAAAGGAGCAACCTAGTGTCTTTCACAGAGGGACTGCTCTCAGCCGTGACTCTATCAGTGTCTGATATGACACAGAGTAACAGCATGTGAATGAACTGGGTTTCAAGGAAGCCAGCATCTGTAACCTGTCAGCACACTCATCTCGTGCTCTGCGCCAGCACTCATCCCCTGGTGTGCATCCCCTCTGCTGCTGGCTGTAGGGTCTGGGTCCTGGTCTGTGTGAACCTGACTTCAAGTCTCCAGCTCTGATTTTTTATTTACTTGTACGCATGTATATGCAGGTTATATTTAAATTATATAATTACATTTTTAATTTATTATAAAACTATTAATTTAATATTTAAT
>NW_009595844.1:0-667 GCF_000690535.1 Cariama cristata
CCAGAGGTTCCTTCCAACCCTGATGATTCCGTGATGGCATGTCTGGCGTAAGAAGGTGCCACACCATGCCAGGGGGACCGATACTGGGGCATCTTCCCGGCCCCCTGCCCCCGCTCAGGGCGATGCCAGCTGTCCTCCGCCGCGGCCAAACCTCATCGGCAGGTTGCAGAAGCATTCGCTTGATGCTGTGGTGCCACTTTCAAACGCATTTATCAGCTTTCAATTTGGCAGAGGCTCTAAATACTCGTTTCAGCTAATAAAGATAGCCGGTAATGTCATATTACAAGGCTGGCAAGCTCCCAGCAAATATTATGGTGAGCCTTTGGTTTAATTAGAGGTTTCTCAGGCAGTCGCAATTTCATCCTCATAATGGGAAAAATAAGCTGGGTTTAAAAGTTTGGGCTAGAGGCGTACCCTGCTGAAGCTCGGGCATCTCAGGAGCCTGCTTCCAAAAGGGCATTTTGCTGGTGCAGGAGCTTTTGCACCCAACTTTCTTTTTTCTTTTTTTTTTTTTTAAATTTATTTTCTCATTTCTGGTTGCCGTTTTTTAGTGGCCCCTTCCTGCCCCGGGCATGGGCCAGGCGTATGTCAGGAGCTGGGGGTAGATTTACTCACTCTTCTTATTTCTCTGCTGCTGTTCTTGCAATGCCTCCCGCCGGCTCCTCGC
>NW_009595844.1:725-1476 GCF_000690535.1 Cariama cristata
ACCACCCCCCGCTCCGGGGGAAGGGCAGGTGGGGCAGCCATGCACAAGCATCAGGCAGGGCTTTCTGCCTGCTCCTGCCTCCTCCGGGTTCCAAACACAGTCCCGGAAAGGTTGTTTGTTCTGAGGATCAGTAAAGTTCAGCTGTCGCAGCAGTGCACCGACGATGACTCCTGTCTGGGTAAGCAAATGAATTTTGATGGGTTCTGCATCCAGCCCGCTCAGGATGGGAAACGCCAACGCTGGTTGGCAAAGCTCACGGGGAGCAAGCAGCCCACGGAGGCAGTGGGAGCAGAAGCCGTCCCGGCACTGCCACCCTGGTCACCTCCCCGCAGCCGAGAAGGGTGGACAAAGGCACCGGAGCAGTAGCGCGGTGACACACGTGCCGGCATCCCTTGAGGTTCCCAGCATCGCTCTGAGGCAAGGGAAGTCCCATGCTGGATGCCTCCGAGCGATGGCTACAAACTCCACTGGGACACAGGTACAAAACACGAGTGGAATCAAACCGAGCGGTGGAAAGCCTTCAAAGGGTGGCTGAAGGACCCAGCAGCGATGCAGAGCGTTCCTGCCTTCACCTTCGGTCAATCCAGCAACCGGCACCTGACCCCCACCAAAATGAGCTCAAATGAAAGAGCTACCACAGAGCGTTTGATCTCCCTTCCTCGGGGAATGCCGGAGCCACGAGGCCACGCGGCAGCAGAGCTCTGCGGGGGCAGCAGGGACAGGCAGGCCCTCGCCCGGGCCCCCCCGGGAC
>NW_009595844.1:1507-1897 GCF_000690535.1 Cariama cristata
GTTGCGCTGCCTCGGGAACCCAACCGGATCCACCAGCACCCGTCAGCCGCCCACGGAGGCTGAGGCAGATTCAAGAGACTTGAGGCTGCCCGGCTGAGAGCGTTGGCGAGGTGAGGGCAGCGATGCTCAGGTCCCCAAACAGTCCCGAGAGGGCAGAGCGGTCCCGAGAGTTACTGAAACCACAGAAAGTGCTTCCCAATCTTTTCTTCCCTGTGTGCTTCGATGACGAGATGCGAGCTGAGATTTTTAGGGTGAACTAATTATATCATTACTAAAATCCAATTTTTTTCCCGAGATGAATGAAATGGGAAGAGAACAAGTTGCATGTTAGGTTGCGGTCCTACGAGTTTATTGTCATTAGTGGGGACAACCTCTTTAACAAGCAGGAAC